>NW_027397083.1:4795856-4862211 GCF_003265705.2 Callorhinus ursinus | reverse complement strand
CTTCCCTCTCGTGCTCTCTATCTCTCATTCTCTCTCTCAAATAAATAAATAAAATCTTTAAAAAAAAAAAATAAAGATTTTATCCACTTATCTGACAGACACAGCGAGAGAGGGAACACAAGCAGGGGGAGTGGGAGAGGGAGAAAACAGACTCCCCGCTGAGCAGGGAGCCTGACGCGGGGCCCGATCCCAGGACCCCGGGATCATGACCCAAGCGGAAGGCAGATGCCCAACGACTGAGCCATCCAGGCAACCCCCCCAAGGTTAACTCTTTATTTATATATATATATATATTTTTTTTTTTTTTTAAGATTTTATTTATTTGTTTGACAGAGAGACACAGCAAGAGCGGGAACACAAGCAGGGGGAGTGGGAGAAGCAGGCTTCCCGCTGAGCAGGGAGCCTGACGCGGGGCTCAATCTCAGGACCCCGGGACCATGACCCGAGCTGAAGGCAGACACTTAACGACTAAGCCACCCAGGCGCCCCCCCAAGGTTAACTCTTGAAAAAAAAAGTTCTTTAAATACTAAATCTAGGATTACTTGCATAAGTAAAGCTCTCCCAACAACTGGAAAATTAGCGACAAAATGTCAAGCCTTTAATTAGAGGCCTAAAAGTAGCCCAGTACTCTTTAGAAACTCCATGTGGGTGGAAATACACACAGTTTTCTACAATTGGCAGCTTTGTTTTCATTAATAGGACTTTTTACAAAACATTTTAGAACACTTCAAATGACACTGTATAGGATCCAAGTCCATAATGTGAGCTCCACAGTGAGCAACCAGACCTGACCATACAGTTCTTGCCAGACTGCTAGATGAGACTGAGCTTAGAGGCAGGCAAAGACTTTGGGGCAAAGCAACACAAATCTAGAACAGGTAGACCCAGGGAACACATTCTGAAGGCAAACACACCTGGAAGCAGGAAAACATCAACTATTACCTGAATTGTGTATGTGCTGTGTATGGACTTCTAAAAGATATCCTAGAATATGCCAAAGTGATAACTGTGGTAAATCTAGGTAGAGAAATATTTTTTTATCCATAATTTCTAGATAAGAGATGACACAGTATAGTGGTATATGGGCCCTGAAATCAGACTGGCTGAATGAATCCCAGCTCTGTCATTTTCTTGGTAAAAGAGGGCTTCTTAGAAGAGTTACCTAACCTCACTACACTTCAGTTTCCTCATCTATAAAATGTGACCACTAATGGTATGTATATGATAGGGCTGCCGTGAGGATTAAAAGATTTACCAAATGAAAAGTACTCACTATTCTAGAATTCTAATGCTTGTACCAGAATAATTTCATTCAAGAATTAAAATTAAAATAGCAGTAAGAAAAATAAAAAAATTTAGGCCATGAAGTCCTGTAAACAATCAGATAAATTAAATTTAATACATTCTTCTAGGCAAAATGGAATTATCCACTGCAGCAGTTTCCAAACCATTTCACATAAAAGATCTGAGTATTGACATCTTTAAAAAAATAAAATAAAGCCACAAGAAATGGTTAAAATAATAATTCCTAACACTTTCATAGTGCTTTTCATGTCCCAGACACTGTTCATAGCACTCTACATAAAGTAACTAATTTACAGTCCTCATGGCCCCTCTATCAGGGTTCATGAGGTCCCCAGGGAACAAGTCAGTCAGTAGTGCATTCAGGATTCAAACCCAGGCAGTTTGGCTCCAGAATCTGGATACTTAATTACTACAGAAAACTCCATCGTGCCTGAGATACAACCTCCTATTCAGTCTCTCTTCTATGTCATTTACTACCCTCACATGTATTAGGCCCTCAATAAATGTTTCACTGTCTTAACAATATCAACTGGAAATCTGCTTGCCTTATATTTGTAATGTTCATTTCCTCAAAGAAGAAATGAATGAATGACATTAAGGAAAAATGAAAAAAATTCTCACTCCTTCCCTTACAGCAATATACAGTTTTTGAGAGAAAAAGGTGACTATAAACCCTTTGACCAGAAGTAACTCTGAATTTGATAAAGTATCATATGAGACTTTATCATGACATTCAGCTACTATGTATTTACCCAAACAACTACCAACTCCATCGAATAAGAAAAATTACTTCTCAAGAGGAAATAGAGATAGATGCCACAGTACACTGACTTCTGTCTGGCTGCTAGGAGAGAACACAGATCTTGAAAAAATTAATCAGCAGATGTGACTGTGCATACTCTGTCAAACCTGTGCGTACTCTTTTGTCAAACATGGACTACAACATAAACACATCTCAGAAAAGAAGGGGACTCTTACGCGTAGTCTCATGCCAACCCTTTGTCACCCACGAGGCAGGCGCAAGTGCTCTTGACCTCCCTGCACTGCCAGAGTTAGTTCCCAGAGGCTCTATCACTAACTTAGTTTACCATCCTGTGCTAGATTCTCTCCCAAGACAGTTGCCATCATTTCTGTCCTACCCTACTCCCATACTGCCCCACCCATTGAGAGATAACATATTTCTCACCCCATGAATACAGGCTGACCTGGTGACTTACTCTGAGCACAGAATGTGGCTGAAGGGATGATGTGTCAGTTCCAGGCCTGGCAGCTTCATATTTGAAAGACAGCATACTTAGAACAAAGTACAGAGGCAGTGGATAGTCTGAGAGCAGGGAAGGGAATATGAGATATTTCATCTTTGAGGCTTCAAAGTGCCAGATATAAAAGTGATGTGATTTAATGGGTAAAGATAAGACGAAGAGGTAAGAAGCTTCAATGATTGATTTGTACCACTGAGTTGTTATATAATCTTTTACAAATCACACTGGTGCTGAATTTCATTTTTCTCCATGTACAAACTGAAAGTAATCACACCCTTTTTGTACCTTAAAGGAATAATGTCCTTGGAGTATATGAGAAGAAATGAGTTACAAAAAATTCAAGGCAGAGTTACTACTTTTGGAAGTAAAAGCCAAGTTAAGAACCAACAATAAGGACAGTACACAACCAATGGGAGTTCGCACAAAGAAGCTTGGCACTCACAGTTCTGAGAGAGTGCAAAGGAAATCAGAGGAGCCATGAAGCAGAATCAGAGAGTACCTCTAATCACCTGACAAACTGGAAGCACATAATTTGAGAGAATCAAAACCAATACAATCAAAATTATACACAGACCCTTTATAAAAAGCCAAAAGCCCAGAAATAAAATGCTAATAATTAGAACGTGCATTCCTACTGCAGATATGCACAACATTTATGTTCAGAATTACAAATATTCCAAAATACAATTGTCTCCATCTAGAAAGTCAGGCTAAGAGGTAATAATGAAGCAAGTACCTGGTACAAAAGTGGTCACCCCAAGTTTATCAAGAGCAAGCAATATGACCTCTTTTTTGTTCTCATATCCACCATCACCCCCAATGTTTTTCATATAACTCAGAATAAGGCATACCTCTATTTGTATATCACAAATAGGCTAACAGCTTTACAAAATACTTCAAAGACACAAAACTAAATTCTAATTACTGTTATTACAATAAAGAGGAGGAAAAAACACTAGATTTTCTGCTACAGAGTTTGCTTACTAGGGCTTCTGAAAGTAACTCACAACGATGTAACCTAATGTCTGAAACACAGCAGAGTTTGTACTTGAACACAAAGTGTGATCAAAACTGGAAACAGAGGGCGCCTGGGTGGCTCAGTCGTTAAGCGTCTGCCTTCGGCTCAGGTCATGACCCTGGGGTCCTGGGATCGAGCCCTGCATCGGGCTCCCTGCTCCACAGGAAGCCTGCTTCTCCCTCTCCCACCACCCCTGCTTGTGTTCCTGCTCTTGCGATCTCTCTGTCAAATAAATAAATAAAATCTTTAAACAAAACAAAACTGGAAACAGCCGTTAAGTCCCAAATTTGAGACTGACAATCTTTCTTATTGCCACTTACCTCAGAAGGATAACAAAAAAAGAAATGAAGTTTTATCTGCAAACTATTCTGGGGAAGATGTGCACTGAGAATACGAGAACCCCTGGAAACATAAGGAAGAGCAAAGAGGAAACCATGGAACCAAGACGAAAGTGAAGCTCAATTTTTGAGGCCCAAGCTATCAACAGAATCAAGAAGCCAGGAAGGTTACCCTTAAATGCACAAAAATGGCAAGAGATCTTCCATTAGTAAGCAAAGGAAAAAAAAAGTAGCTTTTGATGGAAGAAATTTCAGAGGCAAAAACAGCTTAACCCCAGAACTGTGGAACTGACCCCTGCTGCCTCAGGCAAACAGGCCGCATGACTTTGGCAAAAACATACCTTTCATCCACCAACATTAGGAGTTTGAAGTAGAGCCGATCTCAAATCATGAAGGGTGGCATCTTTGTTTTCTGCAGTCTTTGGGAAAAAGATGACTGTGACTCTCCTCCCAGGAGTAACACACTGCCCCCCAGCATTCCTGGAAACCTCTGGAGCCACAGCAACAGTAGTGGAAGATGCTGTGAGAACATCACCCCAAGAATGCTCACAAGCCCCCGGACAGACGACAGTACGGAGATTATTGAGATGAGATTAGTTAAGAAAAATAAAACCTGGAAGAGGTTAAGAAATGCATCTAGGTTTGCAAAATGAGTCGGTAGCCAAAGCAGGATTTGAATTCGGGCTTTTCCTTCAGATAGCATCGGAACGGGCTTGACTCCCAGTCCCTGGCTCAGCAGATACTGTGTTCAGTGTTCTCCAATGTTAGAGTCAGCCCAGGTCAGGTTCTTGGCTGAATAGAATAGGGAAAGAAAAAATTTCCCTCAAGGCTTCAGGAAAAGAAGAAGTCAAATTATTAAATGTAGAGCTCTTATGCTAAAAGGTCTGGCTGCTCGTCCATCTTGCCAATCATATTTCTCAGCCAATCAAAATAAGTCACTGGATTTAAGAACCTAGCCATTTTAAGTTTTGACTAGAACCTGGATTCCATTTCCCCAACTTTCCCAATAAAAACAGTTAAGGGGAGGAGAAGGATACAAAAGTAACGACAGCCAAGAAACATTTATTGAACATCTACCATGTACTCAGCACTATTCTAAGCACTGAGGATACTCTACTGAACAAGAACATTCCTGCCCTCAAGGAGCTTCTGTGATTATGTAACTAAAAATTGAGGATACTTTCAGGGTACCTGGGTGGATCCATCAGCTGGGCAGCCGGCTCCTGATTTCAGCTCAGGTCATGATCTCAGGGTCCTGGGATCAAGCCCCACGCTCAGCAAGGAGCCTGCTTGAGGATTCTCTCTCCCTCTCCCTCTGTCCATCCCCCACCCCTGCACTCCTTCTCTCTCTCTAATAAATTAATAAATCTTAAAAAAAAAAATCAGGATACTTTCATGCTAGGAAGAAAATATGGAAATTAATGTTTTTTGGGGGGTCAGATTAAAGGGAGGAAATCAATAGCTGTGAATCACTTTCCATTTTTCTATGAATGAACCTGAGAAAATATGAATAAGTCAGGAGAAATCTTAAAATATTTTCATATAAATTAATACAATAAATATAACCCAACATTACTTCCTATTTTTTTTAAAGATTTTATTTATTTATTTGAGAGAGAGAATGAGAGACAGAGAGCATGAGAGGGAAGAGGGTCAGAGGGAAAAGCAGACCCCCCGCTGAGCAGGGAGCCCAATGTGGGACTCGATCCCGGGACTCCAGAATCATGACCTGAGCCGAAGGCAGTCGCTTAACCAACTGAGCCACCCAGGCGCCCATTACTTCCTATTTTTAAGTAATTATATATGACTAAATTTGAAAGCATCCTTACCTCAAGAGTAAACAGTGATCTTTTTTTAAAAAGATTTTATTTATTTATTTGAGAGAGAGAATGAGTGCACAAGTGGGGGGGGAAGGGACAGAGAGAGGGGAAGAAGCCGACTCCCCACTGAGCAGGGAGCCCGACGCTGGGCTTGATCCCAGGATCCTGGGATCACGACCTGAGCCGAAGGCAGACGTCCCAAAAGTAAACAGTGATCTTAAAATCTTGTAAGTACGTGGCAGAAAAATCCCAATATTTATTGAATTATTGCCAGCTGATAAACACAAGTGGCAAAAATAACATATATTTAGGGGCGCCTGGGTGGCTCAGTCGGTTAAGCGACTGCCTTCGGCTCAGGTCATGATCCCAGGATCCTGGGATCGAGCCCCACATCGGGCTCCCTGCTCAGCGGAAAGCCTGCTTCTCCCTTTCCCTCTGCCTACCTGTGCTCTCTGCCTCTCTGTCAAATAAATAATTAAATAATATCTTTAAAAAAAATAACATATTTAAAGCAATACTTTTATGTAACATTCATTGAACATTTGCTACACACCTGGCAGTGCTACCCACTTTTCCATATATTATCTCATTTATTTCTCACAAGAACTCTCTGAAGATAGGTACTATCATTATCCGCATTTCACAAGTCACAAAACTGAGGCTTGGAGAGGTTAAATGATTTGCCTATGTGGAGGAAAGATTCAAAAATCAAATCAGTTGCCAAAGTCCATGCTCTAGCCACAATACACACTGCTTCTATAGAATAGGCATTAAACCTCAGATACAGAAAAAATTCCTTTTTTTCGTGTCCTCACACCTAGAAGGTCATAATTATAAACGGCTGATTCAGGAGAGAGAGAATGAATAAATTCAAGTGAATCTGAGTCAGAACACAGTGACTCACTCATGCTATACCCTTAGGCAAATTCCAGGACATCCGTGCCTCAACCTACCTATCCATAAAAGGGGCTGACCTCACCAGAGCTAACCATTATTTGCCTCCTAGAGGGTTGTGTTAATTAATATTTATAATTTTATTTTATTTTATTTTTTTAAAGATTTTATTTATTTATTTATTTGACAGAGAGAGAGACAGCAAGAGCAGGAACACAAGCAGGGGGAGTGGGAGAGGGAGAAGCAGGGTTCCCGCTGAGCAGGGAGCCCGATGTGGGGCTCGATCCCAGGACCCTGGGATCATGACCTGAGCCGAAGGCAGACGCTTAACGACTGATCCACTCAGGCGCCCAATATTTATAATTTTAAATTAAACATTTTATTTTGAGATAATTGTAGATCTACATGCAGTTGTAAGAAATAATAGTGAGAGAAGATCATCAGATGAAAGAGACAAGGAAAACTATAGTGTTATTATTATTGCTTTGATTCTAGAGCAAAGCACCAGAAATCAAGGTAAATGAGTTAAGTGCACCACATGTGATTTGGGGGATGCGCATGGCTATAAAAGGGCATCAGTTGAGATCCTTGTAGTGATGGAAATGTTCAGTATCTTGACTGTATCAATTGCAATATCCTGCTTGTGTATTATGGTTTTCTAACATTTTACCATTGGGGGAAGCTGGGTAAAGGGTATACATGATCTCTCTCTCACACACTCACTATTATTTCTTACAACTGCCTGTGTATTTACAGTTATGTCAAAATAAAAAGTTTAAAAAAGGCAGGGGGCACCTGGGTGGCTCAGTTGGTTAAGCATCTGCCTTCAGCTCAGGTCATGATCCCAGGGTCCTAGGATTGAGTCCCACATCGGGCTCCCTGCTTGGCAGGGAGTCTGCTTCTCCCTCTCCCTCTGCCCCTTCCCCCGCTGGTGCTCGCTCTCTCTCTCTGTCAATAATAAAATCTAAAAATAATAATAAACAAAATAATAATTTTTTTTTAAAAAAGGTAACACTCCTTGTAACAAGTAAAACAATAGTCTGGTCACACTTTCCCTCCCAATCCCTCCCATTCCCACCCTCCTGAGATATCAATGCAAACTCACTGCTTATATAAACATCTGGCAGTTCTTTTTTTCTGCATCAAAATTGGATTATGTAAACTACATACTACCCTGCAACCTTTCTACTTCACCTATTATCACTGTATCGTAGAGCGTTTAAAAAAAATCTTTAAGCACCAAGCAGAATGGCAGGTACGGAATATTTTCTGACTGGGACAAATCTGACAAATGTTTACCATGCTAATGTCTAGTAGCTGAGTCAGCGCATTTAGTGAGAATGAACAAGAGAGTACAATATAGGAGAGACTGCACAAATGCAAGGTCTTCAGCAGCTGTTCTAGGATCCCAACCCCCTCTATGCTTCCTCCATGGAACTATCCTGTAGGCCCAGAGAGGAAGAAATGCTAAAAGATTTCTTTTCAGCAGAAAATTGCTAGAGGGGATAATTCTCCCACATACTCAAGACACAGCAAACTTCCTGAAAACATATTCCTCCTTCAAGGAGAAGCAAAATGTATTGTTGGTAATTTTTTTAAAACATCCATTTTTGCAATAACTACTACCACTATTATTGAGTGCTAATATTTTACATAATCTATCTCTAAAGCCCCCTTCTATCCCTCTCCCCTTTTATAGACAAAAACCTGGCTCAATGTGAAATAGCTTGCCCATGATCAGTGAGTACATGATACAGTTGGTGTTCAAAGCTATAAAACTACTGCTCTTCCCACTTTAACAGGTTTTTCTATATTATCACATGCCAACAGAAGAGAGTCAATAAATTCAACACATGTATTTAGGCAGATGCCATTTTCCACATATGTCTGCTGACTCTGATCCAACTTTTTTTTCCATTTAGCATACTTTGGGGAAACTATACAATATGCCCAGCCCTACTGCAGGTGACAGGGACAGAGAGGTTAAATAAAACAAAACAAAAACCAGAATAGGTCTCCAACCTCAAAGAGCTTTCAGTCTAGTGCGGAGTCTACAACCACAGTACACTGTAACTATATAGCCCCCATACTGAAATGTGGCAAGAACTACCCACAAGGAAGTACAAAGTGCTATGGGTTTGAAGAATCCAGCTATCCATCCAAAAGCAAATGATAATCTCTCACATTAGCTTCCTTACAACTGTTCTTGGTTTCAATTCTTCCCTGATATACAATGTCCTTCTATACAAAACACTGCCCTGAGCACACTCAACAAGTATGAACAAAAGCTTGCCAGCTCATGCCAGCAATAAAGCTCCTTCTCCAAAAATAATGCTGTAATTTTTAAAAAATTTGGCAATGAGGGGTGCCTGAGCAGCTCAGACAGTTAAGTGTCTGACTCTCGATCTCAGCTCAGGTCTTGATCTCGGGGTCATGAGTTCAAGCCCTGCACTGGGCTCTAAGCTGGGCATGAGCCTACTTAAAAAAAAAAATTAATTAATTTTGACAATGAAAATAAAGTATCTTTAATCTTTTTGGTCAAATCATGGATGTACAGAGTTAAAAGTGACTCAGACGTCGTTTTGAACATAACATCTTAGAAAGTTAAATTCACCTGTCCATTGTTACAAGACTTACTAAGAGTAGCTCTGAGACAAAAGCCCAGGTTTCTCAATTCATTGTATGGGATTCCTTTCCACCACTGCTTCTTTCTTTTAAGTCCAATAAAAATGAACTTAATGAAGTAAAGATTTTCTCTTCTTTTTTTTTCTTTTAAGATTTATTTATTTGAGAGAGAGAGAGCTCATGAGCTCGAGCATGAGCAGGGTGAGGGGTAGAGGGAGAGGGAGAAGCAGACTCCCCACTGAGCAGGGAGCCGGATGACGACCACGCAGGGCTCAATCCAAGGACCCCAGGGTCACAACCTGAGGGGAAAGCAGACGCTTTATTGATTGAGTCACCCAGGTGCCCCTGGTTTTTCTCTTTTTGTCAATAGATGCAGACATGAATAAACAGTTTAAAGACTTTCAAAAACTAACATGCTGGGGCGCCCGGGTGGCTCAGTCGTTAAGTGTCTGCCTTCGGCTCAGGTCATGATCCCAGGGTCCTGGATTGAGCCCCACATCGGTCTCCCTGCTCCGCAGGAAGCCGGCTTCTCCCTCTCCCACTCCCCCTGCTTGTGTTCCCTCTCTCGCTGTGTCTCTGTCAAATAAATAAAATTAAAAAAAAAAAAAACTAACATGCTAAACACCATGATGTGGTACATACAGAGGTAAAGGACAGCCTATCTTTGATATGGAAGAAGCTCTTCAGGCATTTGGGGGTGAAATGTTAATACACTCTATTAAAAAAAAGCCATCAACATCATCATCATCATCTTACCAACAACTAGTATTTTAGGGGTATCCACTATGAGCCAGGCACCTTGCATGATCCTTAGAACCACCCTTGAAAGACAGGTGTTATCACCCCACTGTATCTTTGTGTGCACCAGGTTTATATAAGTATCCCCAAACCCCATGGCTACCCCAGGGGCTGAGCCAGAATTCCAACTTTAGAGTGCAGGCTCTTTTCCCACTATCCTACACTCCCCCCCAAGGACAGAATAACTACACTGCACATGTGGCTGGGACAACAAATCACTTCAAATTTTGATATAATTTCCTGGCTGGCAGTTAAAATTTAGCCATCTTTTCAATCTTCAGGTTATTTTCACTAATTTTTTTTTAAGATTTTATTTATTTATTTGACAGAGAGAGACACAGCAAGAGAAAGAACACAAGCAGGGGGAGTGGGAGAGGGAGAAGCAAGTTTCCCGTGAAGCAGGGAGCCCGATGCGGGGCTCAATCCCAGGACCCTGGGATCATGACCTGAGCCGAAGGTAGAGGCTTAACGACTGAGCCACCCAGGCGCCCCTATTTTCTTTCATGATTCCTCAGTGGTCTTCCAGGTTTTCTTTCTTTTCTTTAAGAAACAGATACCCTTTTTCCAAATGCAATCTTTTGTGAAAACACTAAAATATAAGAGATCAAAGTTGAGCTGCTCTGGTTTAAGCAGAGTGGGAGAACCAAAGCTCTTCCCAACTCTCACAGCCACCCCTTAGGCACCTCCAAAGAACACAGTTTGAAAAACATTAACTTGGGGCACCTGGCTGGCTCAGTCAGTAGAACATAGGACTCTGGGTCTCGGGGTTGTGAGTACAAGTTCCATGTTGGGCAAGGAGCCTACTTTATTATTTTTTTTTTATTAAAGATGTATTTATTCGAGGGGGGCAGGTGTGCATGTGCAAGCAGGGGGAGAGGCAGAGGAGAGAATCTTCAAGTAGACTCCCTAGCTAAGCATGGAGCCCCATCATGGCTGCTATATCATGACCTGAGCCAAAACCAAGCGTCAGATGCTCAACTGACAGAGCCACCCAGGCACCCCAAGCCTACTTTAAAAAAAATAATTAATTAAATTTAAAAAAGAAATGATAGTATAAAAAAAAAGAAAAACACTAATTTAAAACAGAAGACTCTAACTTCTCCATCTCAGCTTTGCCATTTACCATGTGTACAACCTTTGGAAAGAAAAAGTTTCACTTTTTCCTGTCCTTTACAACAGAGATATCACCACTCACTTTATAGGTTTGTTATGAATATTACAAGGAGAAACAAATACAAAATTCCCAGTACATGGTAAGTATTCAAAAGTTGGCTCCCCTCTCTTTTATGCTGCAGAGGTAAAAGTTGTTGCCAATTCAAGAAATCTCAATAAATATATTCGATATTTTTGGTAGCAGAGACGTGAACAAGTAAATGCTCCCATAGCTCAACTAAAATGAACATAATAAATCCATTAAACCTACCTAGCAAGGTAATACCCCCTCCCAGGGGGGTATTCCCAGTTAGTCAATGACCCATGCACCTCAAACCATGATTTTGATAATAGACAAGAGATCCCTTATGAGATACTTTAATGTAAACTCTAAGTGTCTGGTGAATGTGTTAACATTCTCAGTACCTTAACTTTGGCATTTCCTGAGCTGAGCATTTAAACTGGCAACTTAACACTGCATTTAATGAGTATTTTTATGTTTATATGTTCTACAACAGAATCTAATGTTCATTTGCCCATCTTCTGGGCTTCTTTTTCTCCAAATACTACAAAACAAAAATACACGTATGTCATGTGCACCTTCACCTAAGGAATTTTAACCTGGTCCTTCCTAAAGAGTCATTAAGAATCTATTACCTTAGTCTGTTATTGATAATGTGTTCCCATTGCTACATGTATAACAGGAGACCAAACCAATTTTTACAGGAAAAGATTCTCAGTCCTAATCTAAACCCAGCCAACAACTCTCAAATCACACACTCTATGGAAGCTGCAGATGTTGGCTTTGATCCCTATGGTTTAGGAAGAATCACAACAATAATACATCACATTGCCCTGAAAAGACTTGTTTACAATAAAAAACACATCCTTGAGCATTCAATCCAGGAGCCAAAAAGATTCAGAATGCTAATCTTCCATTTTACCAGAAGACCTTGAGCAATTTACCTACTCTCTATTGATTATTTCTTCATAAAGAAAATGAAAATATACTCATTACAATGCCAGAGATACTGTTTTGAATAACCATCAAACAACTATGTCCTGGGGCGCCTGGGTGGCTCAGTTGGTTGAACGACTGCCTTCGGCTCAGGTCATGATCCTGGAGTCCCAGGATCGAGTCCCACATCGGGCTCCCTGCTCAGCGGGGAGTCTGCTTCTCCCTCTGACCCTCTTCCCTCTCGTGCTTTCTATCTCTCATTCTCTCTCTCTCTGAAATAAATAAATAAAATTAAAAAAAAAAAAAAACAACTATGTCCTGGGGTTATCAGGGACCACAGCAAGTCATCTTTCTCACCTCCCTAATTCCTTAACAAGTCCACACCTAAATCATCCTAGAAAGATAGTTACTAAGTCTTTGAAGAAGATATTTCACAACCTTCCTTGGTAATATTCCAGTATCTTGTCAGGAAATTCTTTCTAATTTGTAATCTATATCCCTTCCGCAGCAATTAAAACACATTCCCTCTTGTCTTCTATGGAAAAAGAACATCTGCTTAATACCACCTGAACAATATTCCTTCAAGAGATTATAAAATATAGGAAGCCCATTTTAAAAAGCTTCATGTAAATGCAACATGGCTTTAAATGGGTCATCTTAGACAAAGAACATGATTAAGAGTCTTAAATTCCCAGTTCCATCACCAACTTGCTCTGAAGATAGGAAGTTAAAACCATGCAGATGCTGTACCTCAATTACCCCATCAGTAAAATGCAAATAATAAAACCAGTTATGTTAGGAGAATTCAGTTCCTCAAAAAGATAAACATAAAGGAAAGACATTCTCAATCCCAATCTAAGCCCGGCTAACAACTCTCAAATCACACACTCTGTGGAAGCTGCAGATGTTGGCTTGATCCCTATGATCTGGGAAGAATCACAACAATAATACATTACCAGATAGCCCTGCAATTACACTCCTATGCAGATACCCAAAACAACTGAAAACAAGTACTCATACATGCATGTTTACAGTAGCTCTATTAATGATATCCAAAAGGTTGAAACAGTCCAAATGTTCATCAGTGGATAAATGGACAGATTATTGGTATATACATACACAAAAGGTTACGTACTGTTATGATTCCATTTCTTTTTTTAAAGATTTTGTTTATTTATTTGTCAGGGAGAGAGACAGTGAGAGGGAACACAAGCATGGGGAGTGGGAGAGGGAGAAGCAGGCTTCCCGTGGAGCAGGGAACCCGATATAGGGCTCAATCCCAGGATCCTGGGATCAGGACCTGAGCCGAAGGCAGATGCTTAACCACTGAGCCACCCAGGTGCCCCTATGATTCCATTTATATGAGAGAGCCAGAATAGATCAATCAACCAGATTGCTGGTTTCCAGGGCTGGTGGAAGGAGGGAAATGAAAAGAAACTGAATAAACTGGGAACAGGTTTTACTCTGGAGTAATCAAAATGTTTTGGAACTATGGAGGTGGTGGTTTCACAACACTGTGAATGTACTAAACACCACTGAATTGTTCACTTTAAAATGGTTAATTTTGGTGGGGCGCTGGTTGGCTCAGTCGGTGAAGCATCTAACTCTTGGTTTCAGCTCAGGTCATGATCTCAGGGTGGTGAGATTGAGCCCCACGTCCTCCCACTCCCCTGGGGAGTCTGCTTGAGATTCTCTGCCTCTCGCCCTTCCTCGGCCCTTCCTTCCCCCACTCACATGAGTGTGTGTACTCTCTCTCTCTCTCTCAAATAAATAAAAAAAAAATAATAAAAATAAATTAAAAAAATAAAATGGTTAATTTTCTGTTATGTGAATTTTACCTCAATAAAAAAAAAAAAAAAAAAAGAATGCCAGAAGAGGGGCGCTTGGGTGGCTCAGCCATTGAGGGTCTGCCTTCGGCTCAGATCATGATCCCAGGGTCCTGGGATCGAGCCCCATATCAGGCTCCCTGCTCAGTGGGAAGCCTGCTTCTCCCTCTCACACTCCCCCTGCTTGTGTTCCCTCTCTCGCTCTCTGTCAAATAAATAAATAAATAAAATCTTTAAAAAAAAAAAAAAGAATGCTAGAAGAACTAATGAGGACAATATCCATAAAATGTTTAGCCCTTCCCAGGAAGTCATCATATAAAATTCCAGGTAGACTGGTAGCAAAAATGTTTAATATTATCTCAGTATAGCCTATTAGACTCTAAGCAAGGAATATGTAAATGAGAAACAAAAAATAAATCAAAATAAAGTCTAGAATCACAGTTATACAGTATTCTATATGCCAATAAGAGCCAATAAATAAGCGAATGAATAACGAGATAAATAACCAAGCATATCAACTGATTAACTATAGCAACAATGGCCATAGAAAAGCAACAAGAAAAAATAAAGGTAAGGAATGAACTTTAAAAGCCAGTAGTACCAAAATACAAAGACGCATTAGGTAGGGAGCTAAGAACAGAGAAGCTAATGATAGCAAAGTTAAAAAAGACATAAACCCTTAAATTCCAAGGCCACATATAAAGACCATGAGAATCTCTACTCTTGCCATTTTGGTTATCCTCAGTCCTTAATCTCCTTCTCCTTTAATATAACCTCCTGGCAAGATACCAAGGCTAGGCCACCATTCCTATCGTCATATTACTTCTTCAAGTATTACTTCTTATGGGGAGACAGACATGCTAATTACCAAAATATAGAGACCATCTCTATCTACTTCCTCCCTTCCCACTTTTTAAATTCACTTCAATGTGTCTTCTGGCCCTATATTCCTCCAACACTGTTCTTGTTATGATCATCAATGATCTTTGTGTTGCTAAATCCAAAAAATACAGGCAATCACTTTCTCCTTGAAACATGTTCCTCTCTCAGTTTCTGAGATTTCCTATTAAATTCCTTGGATCTTGGTCAGGAACACTCTCCTGTTAGTCTATACATACATTCCCTCTAGGTAATCTTGGCCATTTTTCTTGACTGTAAATACCACCTATCAAGAACATCCAGATTTACTGCCAGGGCCCTTCCAGCAGCACTGAAAGGCTCCTTGCTTGATGTCTCCACTTGTATATTTTCAACAGACAGCTCACATTCAGCATGACTAAAGTTGAAGGTCTTCATTCTACTTCCCAACTCTATAGTCAAAATCTGTTCCTTCTCCAAATGTTTCCATCTCAGAAATGGCAACTTCATCTACCCAGAGGTTCATGCCAGAAATTTGGGAATCATACTAGACTCTTCTCTCCTCCCACATTTCCAATCCATCATTAAGTCTTGCCTGTCCTAATTCTAAACTATCTATTGAATCTTAAAAAAAATAAACATAATAATAAAATAAACGTCTATTGAGCCTTTCTACATCCTTCCATCTCCACTGCCTAGAGCCTAATCCAAACCATGATCATCTTTTGCCAGGACCACAGTAAGACATCTTAACTCTCATACTTCTCTTCCAAATTTTCCAGTTTCCAAAATTTTTTCCACAAATTTCTAATATTTTCCACAATGTAGCCAGAGTAATTTTTAAAAATCATGTATTAGGTCACAACACTCATACTTAAACTCTTCCAAGGCTTCCAGTTATACTTAGGAAAAAAATCCAAAATCCTTAGTATCGTCCTCCCTACGTGTCTGTCCTCATCCTATGCCCCTCTCCTTCCTCCCCCATCGCTCACTGTATTCCAGCCACCCAACCTTCTTCCAGCTTCTCAAATGTGCTGTGTTCCTTTCCACCTTAAGGCTTTCATACATCCTATTCCCTTTGCCTTTCCCTTTCATCCTTCTAATCTCTGCTTAAATATCACTTCTTCAGAGAAACCGTCCCCAAAGCTCCAATGTAATTCAGGCTCCCCTACTATAATCTCTTTTTCACTTTTCCATCATAGGACTTGATACACTTTGCAATTATACAGTTATTGGTGTATTTTTTGTTTATGGTCTCTCTCCCCTTCGGACTATAAGGGCATAGACAGTGTCCATTTTTATCACTGTAGTCTTAGTATAGTGGTAGTAGTTTAGAGAGTTTAGAATTGTTTAAAGTAGTTTAGAATCAGTATAATTTAGGGTTAAAAGCAAGAGACTATGGAGCCAGACTGCTTAGATTCCAATCCTGGTGCTGCCACTAACTAGCTCGAAGACCTTGGGCAAACTGCTTAACCTATCTGTGCCACAATCTCCATATCTATGAAATGGGAATAATAAAAAGTACCTACACCATAAAACTGTTGTAAGAATAAAAAGAATCAATGATACAAAGCACTTGGTACAGTACCTGGCACAAAGCACTTCAATAAGCACTGGTTCTGATCAGCTCTTACTATGGTATCCACAACACTTACTGCAGTGGTGGACATTCAATAAACATTTACTGAATGAATGAATGAATGAATGAATGAAAAAAACAAGACTCCACTATAATCATTATATAGGTCTTTAAAATGACAGAGCAGGAATATTACAGAGACTTCAGAGAGGAAAACAAAAACAGTTAAGGCAAAGACTGAAGTCACCGACAATTTATAATGGCATAAAGGAACAAGAGTAATAAAAAAAGCTAATTCTATTGGATTCCCAGTCTTCACCGCTATACGTAAAATATGTTCACTCTTCCAGAAGTTTACACAAGGTGATTTGGTAGCTTTGACTTTTCCCTAAATATCATTCTTTTCCGTGCCTTAAGTCAACTTCTTCCAAATACTTCAAGCACTAATCATAGTTCAAATAGATGGTAAAATTCAGATGCTAAAAATTTTCTACCTGTTTTGCAAAGAAATGCTCTTCTGTTCCTAAAATAGCTCTGGCCTGTTTTACCACACATATTACAGAATCCTCAAAATTTTGCCATTTCTTTTCTATTTGGAATTCTTTCAGACACTGTTGCTTTCTAGGTTTCTCTTTCCCAGTAAAGATGCATCCTCTAATTTGAAGCACACAGAGAAAGGAGGGAAAAATATGCTGCTTTAAATTCCTATTTCCTATTCAAGTTTTCTCAAAAGACACTAAACTTCAATCTAAGCATCACTATTATTTGTTCTTGTTTGGGGGAACATAAAATCCTTATCATGCTACAATAATAATATTGGAAATGATAACAGCTGTCATATACAGTGCTATCTGCTGTTCTAAATGCTTTATATATATTAACTCATTCAATTCTCACAACTCTATGGTATTCTACACATGAGGAAAGGCATAGAGAGGTAAAGTAACTTGCCCAAGTTGCAGAGCTAGTAAATAGTGGCCCTGGGATTTGGACTCAGACTGCCTGACTCCAAGAATCAGTACCACTAGGCTGTTATGCAAGAGTCTGGAAAGACATGTTTTTCTACCCTGTTTTCACTGGTCACCTAGACTGAACTACTCTTATTCTCTCCCCAAATCAAACAGGCATATTAATCCTGAGCAACTCAGCAAAACTTCAAATGTTTCATTACATCATAAACATACACACCTAAAACAAAGTAATTTTGGTTCATGGGAGAATGAATATATGTTCTATCCTGGGAAGCAGAAATAAACAAATGATGAAATCATGAAATGTGAAATCTGCCTCAGTTAATTCTACAGATAGAAATACAATTCCAGTAAGAAATAGTAAAAAAAAAAAAAAAAAAAAACAACACTACAAAATACTTGTAATATCTTGGAAGAAAGGTACCAAACAAGATTGTATTATTGTACTGTATATATTGTATTGTACATTGTATTATTGTTTACACATATTCAGCAGTAGCCTACATATTCCCTCTCTCAATTTCATGACAATCCTTCTAAGTCCTTCCCCTCATATAAGGCTAAGAACTTCAGCTTAGTCCCTGCTACAAACAAACCTGAAGGCATGTATTCAATGTTTAAATTCATTGAGCTCAACTTCCAAAGAACAGTTAGCTTGGAAAAAATTAATAAATGAGAACCAATTAAATTCAGGTCACATTAGAAGTAAAAAATTAAACTTATTAGCCAAGCATGCCGGACATTTCTAAGTCACAGTCATCCTTTATTATGCCAAATCCAGTGTCATCATACAAGAACAAATATTACATGTAGCAATCTTAAGTGAAGACTTCCACTGTGATGGCAGCAAGAGAACCTTAATTTAGTGAATCATGATATGCTGTGATTGCAACTTTTTAAGGGGATTAGGATGCCATAACTGAAGACTCTAATCCCCAAGAAAACCCAGTGCCCTCCTCACTCCTTCATCTGTCAGCCCCCATTTGTTTCTTTCAGAGCACAGCTTAAATTTCAATATTTATCAGGTACCTGGTCAACTCTGCTCCCCACTGGAATAAACTTGGTAAGAGCAAGTACACTCACATCTACCTTTGTATCCCAGCATCTAATGAGCATTAAATAAGTATTTGCTAGATGAACAAAAGTCTGAAAAGGTAAGGGTTGGAAAAGAGTTACAAACGGGGCACCTGCGTGGCTCAGTCGGTTAAGTGTCAGCCTTCGGCCCAGGTCATGATCCCAGGGTCCTGGCATCAAGCCCCGCATCAGGCTCCCTGCTCAGTGAGGAGCCTGCTTCTCCATATGCTACTTATCCTGCTTGTGCTCTCTCTCTCTCAGATAAACAAACAAACCAAGAAAAAGAAAAGAAAAAGAGTCACAATCAAGAAATAGTTCCAAAAAGTCTGAGGAATATATTGCACCTTAGGAAACAACACAGTACAAGAACAGTACTCAATGAAGAAAGGAAAAAGTTCGGGTGAAGTAGAGATTATAAACCCCAAGAAGAGACAGAGAACAAGATGGAAAAGTTACTGATCTACAGATGCACAGGCAAGACTAACTGGAAGAGAGGGGGTAAATATCTCAGTCTCACCTCAAAAACATGCAGCACCTCAAACTTGTCTTTCACTAGCGCTTGCAGGCACTCACTCCTTTCCACCTACATATTAGTAAGCTCCTCCCATGCTGGTTTAATGTTTGTCACCTCTCTCCTCCATGACTGTCAGGCATAATGCTGCCTTGAAAGAAGCAAGGTAAAAAATAGATAAATAAATAAAATAGTAAAAATTAAAATTAAAAAAAAGAAAGAAGGTGTCCAAGAACCTAGATGACATCTACACATTGTTGCTGTAAGATAGGATAGCAGTTAACATCTGAAGAGCACTTTATCTTTTTAAGGCAGTTTCATGTACTTTTTCTCTACGCAAGTATTATAGAAGTATTCTCTTTCCCATTCTTTAAATACAGATTCATAAAAGTATTCAAAGCCTTGGATTTAAATCCCAGCTCTGCTAACATACTTGCTCTCTGATCTTGGTCAAATTATTTACTCTCTCTGAGTTCAGTATCCACTGGGAAAATAATATCCACCTTAAAGGACTGCTATGAGTATTCAGTGAGATAATACATATAAAGAACATGCCCAATAAAGGGCAGTAACCTTCCCTATCGCCTCCTTAAATAATTTGTACAGGATTTCTCAGCTAAGGAAGCTCATAAGCCCAGGACTTAAACCCAGGTCTCCTGATTCCTTAATCTGTCTTCTTCTTACCACATCATTTTGGCAGACTGCCACATACTACTGGGCACATAAATACATTCTGACAATAACTGATCACAAAATTTTTATCTATCAGTAACTAATTTTAGCTTTGCAAAAAGGGAAAAAAATAGATCTAATTAACTAGGGGGGAAAAGGGGTTTGAAATTATAAAATATAAATTACCCCCAAACCACGGGACAGGTTGTACCATATACTTCTGTACAAAAAGAAATTATGACAAGAAACAGAAAGTTCTCTCTGGGTTTATGAGAAACAATTGGAGAAAGAACCAAGAATGACTATGATTAAAGGAACTTAAGGGTTTTGTGTTTTTGTTTTGTTTTGCTTTGTTTTGTTTTTTGGTAAAACAAACCACTGGGCAAAAAGATCTGCATCCCATCCTAAAATAACTCTATCAAGGCCGAGACACATCTTTAAAAAAAGAGACCTGGGGCGCCTGGATGACTAAGTCGGTTTGAGCTTCCGACTCTTGGTTTTGGCTCAGGTCATGGTCTCAGGGTTGTGAGTTCAAGCCCCATGTGGTGGGGCTCCAGGCTCAGCGGGGAGTCGGCTTGAGATTCTCTTCCTCTCCCTCTGTCCCCCACCCAATGAGCGTGCACTCTCCTTCTCTTTCAAATACATACATAAATCTTTAAAAATAAATTTTAAAAAATTAAAAAATGGACACCTGGGTGGCTCAGTCGGTTAAGCATCTGCCTTCAGCTTAGGTCATGATCCCAGAGTCCTGGGATCAGGTCCCGCATTAGGCTCCTTGCTCAACGGAGAGCCTGCTTCTCTCTCTGCCTACTCTCTTCTCCCTCTCCCCCTGCTTGTGCTCTCTATGACAAATAAATAAATAAAATCTTTAAAAAAATTTTTTAAAAAATTAAAAAGAGACCTCAGTGTGCTAACAACAAAACTCTTTTTTTCCAATTCCTTTCAGGGCAGGATAAATGGGAATAGTGAGATAAACTGTCAACAAAAACTGTCAACGTTCATGAAGACCCTTGATGATCATAAATGTTTGGATTCAGTATTAATAAGGAGCAGAAAGGAGCATGATCAAAAAAAAAAGTTTTGGGGCACCTGGCTAGCTCAGCCAGTAGAACATGCAATTCTTGATCTCGGGATCATGAGTTCAAGCCCCTCACTGGATGTGGAGCTTACTTTAAAAAATAAATAAATAAAAGCATACAAGTTTCATAAGATTCCTAACGTGTTGAAAATATTTTGAAAATTATACAGTATAAAAAGAAGTTATTACAGTTAGTAAAAATAACCAATTGCTTTCAAATGACATTTCTAACTAATCTTTTCCAAGTGACAAACAAAACTCCTTCCAGGATAAGTTCTAGAAGATATTCAAAGAAGTTCATATCTTAATAATCCCCAAGAACTTTCTCACTAAAAGAGAAGAGAGAACAATTAAGTCACATTCTGAACCCATAAGTTTCTGAAAGAAAATGCCAGAAGAGAGCCTGATCTGACACTGACAGAACAAACAAGATTTAACCAAGAAAGGTAAATAGTGGAGTAAATTTGTCACAAAGCAGGGCAGAAGCTGATAAGAAGCTCTATCCCTATAACCCAACCACCAGCACCAAAACCAAATTTCTTGTCTTCTTCAATCCAACTTAAACCTCTGCTAATTATCTCCTACAGAAACATAACAAAATGTTCCTAACTTTTTTTGTGACACTCATAGCAAACTCCAACTATTATTTAGCATTAATTAGGAGCCGCTGATATACTATACTAACTATAAATTCTATGCAGAATAAATCTCCAGGAGATAATGTCACATCCTTCTCTAAATTCTTTCCTCTGTTATAAATTTCTCTTCAGAGAGCACACATTCTTAGCCTAACTTCCCAATGTAGATTCTCCACAGTCTGGTGGCTCTTCACTAAACCCTTTCTGGAAGTACTGAGGTCCTGATAACTAGGAAATCACTCATGATCAAGGGCCCTACATTTAAATATGGCTGACCTCAAAAAAAAATTTGAGGAACAATAATCTTTCCAAAACTCATGAGAATTCTAAAAAAAAAAAAATCATAGACTTGTATAGTTTCCATCTAAGAACTAGAAATTTAGTCTGTTTTCTCTTAAAACCACTGTCCTACTGATTCTACAGACTATGGAAATACTTATTCAACCTAGAATGACCTCTAGCCTGAATATTTTTTTTCAACAAACAATCTACGCAAATTAGGATCCTGACACTGAATCCAATGAAAATAAAATTAATAAGAACACTTAGTCCCCAAAGTTTCCAAGTTGAGAGAGAAAAGGAAAACACAATGGAGTTGCCGGAATTTTAACTTTTTCTATTTAAATATCTCAATATCTGAATGATTCTTACACACAACCTGTTTAGTATATGCATAACTAAACCACTAATCAAATATAATAAAACTGTTCGGAAGATGACTCCTTGGGTTTCCTCTGGATTCTTCCTAGAAAGCACTCTCAAGACAAATACTGATTTCAAAATCTTGACCATCTTCGTTGGACATTAACCCATTTATTTAACACGATAGTTAGAAGATTTCCACTGAGAACAAGCTGAGGGGAAGGAGAAGAAATAAGTATCAACCAGAAAGCAAACTGGACAGCAAACGAAATTTTCTATCAAGAAACAGAACTGTTATTGCTATTCTCACGAAAATGATACAGACTTTGACAAGCAAAACCAGCATGGTCTCTTTACTTATGAAGTACCAGTGACAGAATCTGATTTCCTAGGTAGAAGAGATCACAAACGACAAGTCACTGTGTGCATAAAGTGACAGTAAATAGAAAAAAAAAAAGAAAATTTAAAAAACAAAAAAAAAAAAAAACACGACTTAAGGTGCATTTAAAGATCTTTTGGGGACATGGGGAAAAGTCAAGTACCAGAACTCAGTCTCAGTTTCCCTACCCCAAAAAAGCAAGAACATGACACTTCGCTCAGAGTAGCAAGGGGCCCATGTTCCACTTGCCTCCACCTACTCGAAGGTCCCTTCAAAGGCCGGACTCAGAGAGGGTGCCCAGCGCAATTGAGTCATGACACCCGGAGCCTTGGGGGTGGGGAGGTGGGAAGAGAACCGGGGGGTCAAAGCGCGCAAAGCTCTATCCGTTCCTGGAAAGCGATTTTCCCCCCACACTAGGGGTGCCAACACCCGCCCTAGACCCAACATCCCCTTCCTACCAAACCGCGCAGAGCAGCCCCAGCATCTCTCCCCCCTTCCGGCCTCTCCCTCAGTTCTCCGCCGCCTCTCCGACCGCGCCCCCGAACACAGCCGGGTAGCTCCACCTCCGGCCGTGTCTCTGCGGCCGACCCGCCCGCCCACCCGCCGGCGCCAAGGTCTTCTCAACCCGCCGGCGGAAGGATGCCGGGCCGGGCCTCCCAGGCTCCTCCCGGGCCTACCTGCAAAGCGGGCGGGAGCTCCGTCTGCAGCCCAGCGGGGGGACTCAGCCACCGACTGGAAGAAGAGGCAGGAAGGAAGCAAGGGGTCCGCTCTACCGACCAGCGGGAGAAAGCAGCCTGAGCGAGGGGCCTCGCGGATAAGTCAGCCTTCGACCCGGCGCCGCCGCCGCTCAGGAGACATCAAGCAAGAAGACGGCGCAAAAGATCACCGAATACACGAACGCCTCAGACATCGTAGGAAGAGCGCCCAAGCTATCGTCCGAGGAAGTGTAGTCGAGCGCCGAAAAACAGCTCAGCTCCAACTCTAGGTCCCACTCCTGTCCAAGGCATGAATAAACAAACCCAGATCATAAGCCGTGGAGTAAAGTAGCCGGTGCTTCTGCCATTTTCTGTGTTGGTTGCCGGCTAAGTTGTTTAGAGCACTGGAGTTTTTCTTGGGTGTTGAAGATCAAGTCATAGCACAGTAACACTTGGCAGTTCAGCGACTACGTTACGCACTCCCAACACTTTTTATCCCAGCTGAGCAAGTGTGACTCTTAGTTTCTTCACGGACAGTGAGGTAAATAAATATACATATGTATGACAGGCACAGAGAGACAATAAGAGAGAATCCAGGGCGCCTGGGTGGCTCAGTCGTTAAGCGTCTGCCTTCGGCTCAGGTCATGATCCCAGGGTCCTGGGATCGAGCCCCACATCAGGCTCCATGCTCCACAGGAAACCTGCTTCTCCTTCTTTTACTCCCACTGCTTGTGTTCCCTCTCTCACTATGTCTCTCTTTGTCAAATAAATAAATAAAATCTTTAAAAAAAAGAGAGAGAGAGAGAGAATCCAGACTGAGAAACAAAGTGAGTAATCGCTGTTAAAGCTCCCCTTTAGCAAAGCATAGCAAAGAGAAGCTGGGAAAATTCAGGGTTTTGTAGGCTGACCTGAAGGCAGGAAAAAAAAATACACACATGCTTTTTATAATTTTATTCCAAAAGCCTGGGACCACAGGTGTGCTTCTTACATAATGATCAAAATTCTCTTTGGGGGCGCCTGGGTGGCTCAGTTGGTTAAGGGACTGCCTTTGGCTCAGGTCATGATCCTGGAGTCCCAGGATGGAGAGCCACATAGGGCTCCCTGCTCAGCGGGGGGTCTGCTTCTCCCTCTGACCCTCTTCCCTCTCATGCTGTCTCTCATTCTCTCTCTCTCAAATAAATAAATAAAATCTTTTTTAAAAATTCGCTTTGGGTCAGAACCTGACAAAGTTGACATTTTCATCCTCATAGCAATAGCCCCTTTCTGAAGTCTCTTAGTAGACAAGCTAATATGCTCAGCACAAATGTGGATTAATCCGTACATCCTAGGTCAATTCAATAAATCACATAGGTCACTCCAAATATGGATTACCAAGCGTGGGCAATAAATAATACAGTCTACCCTATCCCCTCCTAATGAGGGAGGGAGGAGACTTGGACAGTAAAGGTATAAAAAAGAAGTAAGATAGTCCCAGCCCTTAAAGACCAGGTAATCTAATCAAAGTGAAAGACCACATCCTCAGGGCAGCTGGGTGGCTCAGTCGGTTAAGCGCCTGCCTTTGGCTCAGGTCATGATCTCAGGGCCCTAGGATTGAGCCCCCCCATGGGGCTCCCTGCTCAGCAGGGAGCCTGTTTCTCCCTCCCCCTCTGCTGCTCTCTCACTTGTGCTCTCTCACTCTCTCTGTCAAATAAATAAATAAAATCTTAAAAAAATAAAAAGGCCACATCCTTACATTAGCTTTATCTACAATTTATTATAATTTTTTAAAAAATCCTCCTTTAAGTCTGTAACAATATTTAAGGGACAACTCATATATATAATACAGGATAAAACCAGCATCCATAATATGAGGACAAAACACTGCACTTTCGTCATCTACTGTTTTAGGGGACTTAAAAATGAGTAAACATTATAACAACATTTACGAAAGTCTAAAAAAAGAAAGATTTTAATCATCTGCTTCCAAAACACAAAGTTTTAATTTGTTCATGCCCCCATGCAGTCCTTGGAAATATCCTACATAATGTTTTAAAGTTTAAGCAGAGATACAACAGTGTTGTTTTGCATTAGATCATTTCCCTATTAAATCTTTAATAGTTGTTATTTTTAACAGCTGCACAATATTGCATTGAGAGGATATACTGACCTTGCTTCCCATTGTTGGATATGCATGTTGCTCCCAAACATTTTCTGTGTAATAGGTATTGCTGCTTTTGGAAAGAGGCAGTTGTGACCTTTTTATTAATGATTAGGACCTATTGCACATAAACAAAGGGTAAGGAAGCAAGGTAGAGATTTATTTCTCTGTCATATAAAAGAAATCCAGAGATGCACAGCCTAGGGTAAGGTGTGGCCATTTGGTGTCAGGGACCAGGCTTTCATCCTGTTGCTCTGATATCTTCAATAAGTGGCTTTCATCTCAGGTCCAAGACAGCTGTTCGAGGTAGCTAGAGCTACATTCCAACCAGCAGGAAGCTGAAAAGAGAAAGGCATGTCTTCCGCCATAAGGACATATCTTGAAAATAGCACAGGACATTCCCACTTATATTTCACTAGCCAGAATTTAGTCACATACCCACACCTAACTGGGAATTAGTCTTTATCCTGGGGAGTTCGAAAAGTCAAGGGCCAAAGAATACTAAGTGCTAACTAAATAAACAGTCCCTGCCACATTCCTGAAGCCAGATGAGGAGGAGCAAATAGACTTCCCTTTACTGTCATCCAGGGCTGAATTTCTATTCCCAGAATACACGTTTTAGGGAAGCTTCCCTCTTAGAAAGGCTTGTGGGGCGTAAGCATCTAAAGTCACAGCCCTCATTCAAACTTGACCCAAATAACATTATTTTGAAAGCTTGATTTCAGTGAGAAAAACTAAAGAAACTAATTTCAAGGCTACAAGAAATTTTCAGTCTTTCAAAAATTGGAGACTTTTATTTTGGGAAAAACACCTGAAGTTTATGCAAATATAAATCTAAAATCAGGGGCGCCTGGGTGGCTCAGTCGGGTAAGCGTCTGCCTTCAGCTCAGGTCATGATCCCAGGGCCCTGGGATCGAGCCCACATCGGGCTCCCTGCTCAGCGGGGAGCCTGCTTCTCCCTCTCCCTCTGCCGATCCCCAATTGTGCTCACACTCTGTCAAAAAATGGATAAAATCTTAAAAAAAAAAAAATCTAAGATCATCACCTGAAATGGAGATATTTGAGAAGCTGAGGCTAAACTGGTCTGTGAAACCACGGAAAAGATGGCTTATTCTGCAGGCAGAGTTGCATCTCTATAGATAGATTTCTCTAAAGAACTGTTTCTTTACAAGTGTGGATTTAAGCTTCAGTATGACAGTAAACTACTGCTTGCTCTTATGGGAGTCAATTTGGACAGAAGAGTAGATCACAAGAGATCAGGAATTGAAATCCTCAAACCTACAGGAATCTCCACACTGGAGGAAGACTTAAAAAAAGAAACCAGGTGGGCAGAGTAAAGATCATACTGGGATATATCACTGATGCTTACATATTGGTGTTATGATTCAATAATTCATTCTTTTTTTAAGACTTTTAATTATTTATTTGAGAGAGAGAGACAGGGAGTGAGAGCATGAGCAAGGGAGAGGGAGAAGCTAAGAAACTAAGAATATGTGTGAGGTCTCTATTTTGTATAATTTGAAATCGGTAAACCAGTGATGACCCAATATTGTGGTTTTCTCTTAATATATCCTGGGACTTTGCTGTCTTGAAACAGCTAAACGAGCCCGACATGGGGCTCAATCCCAGGACCCCGGGATCATGACCTGAGCCCAAGGCAGATGCTTAACCAACTGAGCCAGCCAGGCGCCCCTCAATAATTCATTCTTATATTGATTACTGATTATTTTATTCTGATTGGATTCTCCTGGAGGAGTCACCCCCTTGAAGGTAGGATGATGCTTCCCCTGAAGTAGGGTGACCATCTGTTCCAGTTTGCTGAGGACTAGGGGTTTCCCAAGACAAAGAACTTTTTTTCTTTCTTTTTTTTTTTTTTAAAGATTTTATTTATTTGACAGAGAGAGAGACAGTGAGAGAGGGAACACAAGCAGGGGGAGGGGGAGAGGGAGAAGCGGGCCTCCCGCGGAGCAGGGAGCCCGATGCGGGGCTCGATCCCAGGATCCTGGGATCATGACCTGAGCCGAAGGCAGTCGCTTAACCGACTCAGCCACCCAGGTGCCCCGACAAAGAACTTTCAATGCTAACACTGCAATAGCTCTGGGCAAACCAGGACAGTTGGTACCCCTAAGAATGGACCTAGCCCCTGCCAATCACATGGAAGGAACTTGTAAAGACTAAGCCAGGAAAAGAGGCTTGGCACATGTAAACATGGGGGAATTCCCTGGGATGAAGGGTGAAGGGAGGGAAAACAAGGGGCGCCTGGGTAGCTCAGTCGTTAAGCATCTGCCTTTGGCTCAGGTCATGATCCCAGGGTCCTGGGCTCTAAGCAACATCTACTACACTCTGCATGGTAGAAATTGGGTCTGAACCTAGGATTGAAAGAACTCTGTAGCAGTACCGTGAGTCATCTTATTAGGAATTCCAGGAAGAGGAATTGGGCCTTGAGCAGCCAAAATGATAAGCCAATTGTAGGTTTTGCTGTTGCAATTCTGTTCTGTTCTTTTGTAGCCTGGTCTCATGGCACTGTGGGTTAAGGTGCACACTTTGGGCTGGATGGTAAAGTAGAAGCAGGGTAATGACACAGAAGCAGCACAGGGAAAGGGAGAGATCCCAGAACAGCAGGTAATCATTCACAGAATTAAAGGAAGTGCTCCCTTCTTTGGAATTATTTATACAGGATAAATATTCAGTGGTGCAATTTATCAATGGATTGAAATGTATGAGCATTTTTTTTGGTAAGATTTTATTTTTTGACAGAGAGACAGCAAGAGAGGGAACACAGCAGGGGGAGTGGGAGAGGGAGAAGCAGGCTTCCTGTCGAACAGGGAGCCCGACGTGGGGCTCGATCCCAGGACCCTGGGATCATGACCCGAGCCGAAGGCAGATGCTTAACAACTGAGCCACCCAGGCACCCCGAAATGTGTGAACATGTCAAGACTCTAGAACGACAAAGAAATCAGCCCTTTCATAAAGAGAGCTCTATATATAAGGATTAAAGTCTCAAGAGAATGATAGATCCTTTATGTTTTGTTGGGCAAACATGGAGTCCTTTCAAATGGACTTTTTTGTTTGTTTAATGTACTAACTTATGATTTCAAGGTCTAATTTCCTTGCTCCTTTTTAGTATCCAGAGCTCTCATTATTCCTATTTGACTATCACAAAGGGGGTTTAGAGTGCAGTCGTTAAAAAAAAAGAAAAAAAGCCTGTGAATTTGATGTGTTAGGAAACTGAAGTTGAAGTGTTCCCAGCATTCAGCTAGTACTTTCCCTTCTTTCCTGCATTGCCATTCTTAGAGTCAACAAACTCTTAATTCTGTTATCTCTTATTCTTACCACTTCGTAAAATCTGGGCTGGACCTAGAGAGTAATACAGGTCCTGAGGACATGTGCATGCACAATGATTAAGTTTCCTTAATTTATTTTCTTGTCCTCCTCCTAACTTCCCCCTCCATTGCCAGGAACAGCAACTGCTAAGCTCAGTCCTTGAGTTGTTTTCAATTTATCATTTCAGGTCAGGATACAATCACAGTATGTCTGTTATCTGTCTAGCTTCTATTTTGCTCCTCTCCCCACCACCTCTTTTATGTCTTCACTATATGACCCCATTAGTCTAAACTTATTAATTTGCTATATATCCTTTACAGTCTAAGGGTAAGGAAAGGAGCTCCATCTCTGTTCAGTTCATTTTAAACTAAGAATGGGTCTGAGATCTCTATTTTGTATAATTTGAAATTGGTAAACCAGTGATAACCCAATATTGTGGTTTTTCTCTTAGTATATTCTGGGACTTTGCTGTCTTGAAACATCCAAGGGCAAATCTGGAAAACTCCTATGCTGACCAGATGGTATCATCTCTGCGAAGATGAAGCTTACATAAGACAGACATAATCCTTGACTCTTTCCCAAAACTGTACCAGGGAGATACTAAAAATCCACAATAAGGACCTCAAGAGAAGACTTCACAGGCACTTATAAAAAGCCCCTAGGAGCAAACCCTTGGCAATTTGGAAGTACAGACCCTGATCCCACCACTAGATCATTTTGGGGAAATTGTAACTAAGTACTGAAAAAATCCTGGTCTATAAAAATTCACGTAGAAAGGAGATTAAAAAAAATGGAGTTGAACGGTTATTCTGTGAAATTATTAGGATATAAAATGCTCCCAGGGGAAAACACTGCCAGCCAATATTCAGTTGGTTCCGCACTTAGAAATTATCTTTGATGTGCAAGTAATAGACTTGAAATTGCTTTTGAAATCTCTCCAAGACCGTCCCTCCCACTCAGGCTTCATGTTACCATCTAGTGAGTTAAGTTATGAAAAACCCCAATTTTCCTTTAAGGTAGTTTTTTTCAGGCTAAAATGCCAGACATTTTCGAAGTTCACACTCTACCTTGCCACTTATGATACGCAGATGTCAGTCACCCTTTCCTCATGCAATATGCGCCACAGAACCAAAACTCTGTAGGGAAAAATACCCATCTCAGGAAACCTGGAAAGACTGCAAGAGTTAAAATATTGCCTCATGAGGAAGACAAAGCAAGCTTGGTCACAGGTTAGATTTTACAAAGGAAAAATATTTAACAGGGCACTTCCGTTGCACAATGAGTAGAACTAACGTTCCTAGGCACCTCTTCGTGGTCCATTCTCATCTCCATGACGTCATTGTATGTATCAAGCTCAACGTCCTGCCAATCAGACCCACTCTTTATAGAGTAGGATGATGACGGGAAATAGCATTTGGAGTAGAAATAAACAGCAGATAATAATCCGTAATTGTTTTTAATCATGGGGATGAGTCACCCTCAATTTATTTCCAAATTTCTTCTGTCATCAGCTGTTCATTTCTTTACTTTGAAAATCACCAGATTAACACTGCCAAAGGCAGGTAGGAAATGATCCAAGAGGACAATTCTGAAGTATCACATGGTGAGTTGATGAGAAACTGGGAACAAGACAATCCTCAGGAAAGTCTCTTTTTGTCCCAGCTAAGGAACCAAAGTGTGAACCTAATTCACACTTTCATTATTCCAATCAGTTTATTTTTATATCAGTATAATTTTAGAATAGACTTGGTGGGGGATTATTTATTTCCTGGGAAATTCTGTCCATCACTTTGCACACAAGATATCCAAGTAGGTCTAACACCAAAATTCATTTCACACCATGAAATTATGTTTTTACCTCTTTTTTACTGCTTTCACAATGCCTTCTTTATTCCCTAAATCTTCCTCTACTCAAGGAATTTCAAAGGAGAATGGCCAAACAGACATTTGAACATCATGAGCATAAGAAATGTGATCTATTCAGATGTGAGCTGTCAAAACCTGGGTGAATCTCCTCTGTCCATCAATCTATCGGGGTCTTTAGATCTGTAAAGTGTAAGCTTGCTATTTTATCTGTATTTGACTTGTCTTCTTTAAGCTGTTTGGGTTTTTAACCCATTTAGCCTCTAACTCCTACTCTGGGTTGGAAAGAGGAGATTGGAGTCCAGATGTTCTCCCTAGAAACCAGGTCCAAGTCACAGTCCAACTATAGCAGAAAGACGAAAGATGGATTCTTCGGGCTGTCCCTAACACCCTCTTAAAAAACACAAAGCTGCAAACTCAGATTAGTAGCCACTTACTTTTGTCAAAGACCACTCCCCAACTTAAATTTGCTCTTTACACTCACCTCGGATGATGCCTATATAGGCAGCAAAGTAGAAAAGCTAAAATCCCATCCAATAATTCAGGACAAATGAATATTGTTTTCATTTGAAATCTCTAGATAATTAAATAAAAAACATTCTGGCTGAGTGCCATTTTCCCCTTTGCTTTGATTTTATAGGCACAATCATAAATGTCTGCTACTCGTGAGTTTTCAAATGAGTGGTGCTCAGCCTGGCGTTCAGTGGATAGCAGGGAACTATTGGCTTGGTTTTGGGTTAGCTAATATATTTGCAAATGAATCAAGATATTCTGGCATAGCCACAACCCTTCTAAACCACACAGACTAAATGTCAATTTGTGACAAGTGTCCACATATTCAGTCATGCTAGATGATGGAACTATGTAGGGGGTGGTGAGGCGGAAAGTTTGTCACAACTCCTTCTGGAAAGTTTCCCCTCCCCTCCACCTTTCACATTAGCTAAAATGAGTGAGCATCAGCTCCTGACGGATTCGGTCAGCCTCCAGGTCCAAGGACTCCATGTTCTCATAGTCTTCTTCAGGAGGCTGTTCCATGGGTCCTGTCATTGGAGAGGACCAAACATCCATCCCATGCTCCAGGGAGATGTTGTGGAGGACACAACAAGCCAAGATAATGTGGCTGGACTTCTCTGGTGAGTATTGTAGTGCTCCCTTGGATCCATCCAGGCAGCGGAATCGGGAGCAGAGGGTTCGGAAAGTTTTCTCAATCACACTGTGAGTTGCAGAATGGGCCATGTTATAGCGATATTCGGCTGGAGTTTCAGGAATGTGAAGGGGGGTCATGAGCCAAGCACGCAGAAGGAAGGAACTGTCACCTGTGGGGAAGGTCCAAAGAAATCATAAATCATTCTAATTGGAATACAAACAGAAAGGAAAATCTAGGAACATATACAGAGAATGGATAAGAAAATGCAGACTCTGGAGCCACTGTGCCCCAGAAAAACTAAGAGGGAAATGTGGTAAAAAGGAGGCATGCCAGGATCATGAGAAGGAAGACATAGGTGTTGGCTGGAAATATCCTTGTTAAAAACAACAGAGAAAAAGGCTGATAGCTTAAAAAAGGAAAAAAAAAAAAGCCAAGTGTGAAAAAATGTGGGAAGAAGGTGAAGGCACTGAAGGAAATAAAATTCCAGATTTTCTGAACTCAGAGATATTGTTCTTTAATAAAAGGTTAGTAAAAACTATCCTATAGCAAGCCAATCTTCAAAATCTCCAAAGAGAAAAAGTACAAGGGAGAAAAAAGAGAATTCTGTGCCAGGAGAGCTCAAAATACTTGTGAGGAAAATTTCTAACTTTACCATTAAAGTGTCAGGTCTGAAAGCACTACCTAGGGATTTCAGAGTATTTCATAGAAAACAATCATTCATTCTCTCAGTGCTAAGAACAGTAAGATGAAAGTCCCAGTGCCTGTGGCAGGGATCAGAACTCAGGTGTTCCTAGATATTACATTCACTAGAACCATGCCTTTGTAACAGAGGGACTGGTAGAATTTCACATTAACAAGGAGAACATAAATACAATGATACAAAGAGTAATAGTGATAAGGAAATCAAATCAAAAGTCAATTAAAATAATAAACATGAGGCATTTTCCTAAAGTGACTTCCTTGTCAAATGATCTCAGGCAGTGCTAAGAACAAAATAAAACTCAAGACTGGGATGCAAAGTCCTGTTACAACAAACAGTACAATGTTTCTGTGATGCTTAATTGTCCTGACTCACTACAGCTGGCAGACGAAATGTCTCACACAGAGACACAACCCCTTAGAAATCTGAGACAAATAGGCTCTGGGAGTACCAACTTGCACAATAGCTGTGTTCCTGACCCACTATCAGTTTTGGTAAATAGTTATGGACTGTTCAGAGAGTCTAGGCCCTGTTCCAAAATATACAGGACTCCTTTCTTTCAGGAGCTTACGTTTTTAAGAACTGGATCAACTTTATTTAAGAAAAATTTTTTATGTTTTTACTTATACGTAATTGACATATAAGTGTATTAATTGTACGTACTGGAATGGTGTTAAATATTTAAGAAGTCTCATAATATTTTCAAATTTTACATTTAGTTGACTTTTTCCCAAGTACGAACTATTTTAGTTGAACTCACACCTACTAAATACTGAATTTAAGAAACTGATGCTGTAGGGGCGCCTGGGTGGCTCAGTCGGTTAAGTGACTGCCTTCAGCTCAGGTCATGATCCTGGAGTCCCGGGATTGAGTCCCGGGATTGAGTCCCACATTGGCTCCCTGCTTAGCGGGGAGTCTGCTTCACCCTCTGACCCTTCCCCCTCTCATGTGCTCTCTCTCTCATTCTCACTCTCTCAAATAAATAAAATCTTTAAAAAAAAAAGAAACTGATGCTGTAAATAATAATGACAATAGTATCAATGACTCATTGAATACCTACTATGTAGCAGGCACTGTGCTAGGCACTTTGAAAGTATTATCTCTTGCACACCTGGGTGGATCAGTTGTTAAGCCTCTGCCTTCAGCTCAGGTCACGGTCCCAGGGTCCTAGAATCGAGCCCTGCATCTGGCTCCCTGCTCCGTGGGAAACCTGCTTCTCCCTCTCCCAATCCCCCTGCTTGTGTTCCCTCTCTCGCTGTCTTTCTCTGTCAAATAAATAAAATCTTTAAAAAAAAAAGCCTTATCTCTTATTATCCAATCCCGACCCTGCCAGGTAGGAAATTATCGAACTCATTTTACCAATGAGAAGATCAAAATATCAGTCAGCCATCCTGTGATATGCCAGGCAAAGGAGAAGGAGCTAGTCACTAAATGCTAATGTCAGACTCAGAGTCACAAAAACAATGGTCTGATGCTGTAAGAGAGTAAGATAAACATCTACAGTGAATGCCAAAGCACAGAGATACTAAATGGTATTCGTTAAACATTTCTCTAAGAAACAGTATGAGCCTTAAATGGGGAGACATAAAGGATAAGCTAGTTAATACAGACATTTATAACATGCCCCATGGTCATTACCTGATTATAATTCAAGCACCACTGGAAAACAGACACTCAGGAGGGGATTAGGATTAGCATTGCTAAACAGATTACAATTGCTTACATGATCAGTCATCCACAAGACATTCTGGCAGATCTTACCCAAAGCTGCTTAGCAAGACTAGGCCAAGAGCTGAAGAAATAAGAACTCAGATTGAATTCTTTGTAGGAGCAGGTACATTTAGATAACAGGAATAAGGTAACGCAATTCTGAAGGGACAGATGAAAATGAAGAGCAGGGATGACACCATGGTAAAAATATGCTAAAAAAATTCAGAGGCTCCCACATATCCCTCCTTTGATGGAAACACTATTCTGGGGTGCCTGGGTGGCTCAGTTGGTTAAGCGACTGCCTTCGGCTCAGGTCATGATCCTGGAGTCCTGGGATCGAGTCCCACATTAGGCTCCCGGCTCAGCGGGGACCCTGCTTCTCCCCCTGGCCCTCTCCCCTCTCATGCTGTTTCTCTCTCTCTCTCTCTCTCTCAAATAAATAAATAAAATCTTTAAAAAAAAAAAAGGAAACACTATTCTGAATTTTATGTTTGTCATTTTTCTGCATTTGTTTATATTGTATCTAAGCAATATAATATTGTTCTTGGTTTTAAATTTTATCAAAATGATTTCATACTAAAAACAAAACAAAAACAAAAAATGAAGGGAATCATAGTCAATTCTACATTTGGCAAATTTAAAACTATTCCACAAATCTGATGGTGTTAAGCTATGATCAGCCATCTTTTTTACCATCTTGTCATCCTCATAATACTGCCAATCTTCCCCAAAATTATTACTCCATTTCCAACAAATCCTTTAGATACCAGTGTTTTTCAAACTTACCTATTTGTATGAATCACTTGAGGCACCTGTTAAAAATGAATGTCTAGATTCTTTCCTTGAAGATTCTCATTCCCAAAGTTTGAAATGGGGCCCAGTGATGTATATTTTTAATAAATTCCCCAGATGGTTCTCTTGATCTGGAAAATTTGTGAAACACTATACTAGTTCAGGGGTCTTCAAACTAATTTTCCTGTTAGAGGTAATGGAGGCTTTACAAGGGTTATATGCTAGAACTCCTAATAGTACTAAGGGAATCAATTTCCACCTAGGTATACTTTTCCCATCCCTAGTGCCTAGCATGTGCCTGATACCAAAATTGGTCTTAATAAAGATTTGTTAAATGTTGTTACCATATCCATCTCTCCCACTTCCACTCTTCCTGTAAAGAGGGTAATCAGGAGGGCGCCTGGGTGGCTCAGTTGGTTAAGCGACTGCCTTCGGCTCAGGTCATGATCCTGGAGTCCCAGGATCGAGTCCCGCATCAGGCTCCCTGCTCGGCAAGGAGCCTGCTTCTCCCTCTGACCCTCCCCCCTCTCATGTACTCTCTCTCTCTCTCATTCTCGCTCTCTGAAATAAATAAATCTTAAAAAAAAAAGAGGGTAATCAGGAAAGTATATAAAAACTTATCAGAGGGGCGCCTGGGTGGGCTCAGTCATTAAGCATCTGCCTTCGGCTCAGGTCATGATCCCAGGGTTCTGGGATCAAGCCCCGCATCAGGCTCCCTGCTTCGCGGGAAGCCTGCTTCTCCCTCTCCCACTCCCCCTGCTGTGTTCCCTCTCTCGCTGTGTCTCTCTCTGTCAAATAAATAAATAAAATCTTAAAAAAAAAATTATCAGAGTTGAGGTGTCTGGCTGGCTCAGTCAGTACAGGATGTGACTCTTGATCTTGTCATGAGTTCAAGCTCCACATAGGGCATAGACTCTACCTAAAAAAAAAAATTTGTCAGTTTTCCCTTATTTCCAACTATGTCCTGTAAATACCTCAAAAAAACCAAAGCCATATTTCCTACTGAATCCGGGGTCCCAAGGTGTGAAGGAAAAGAGAGTAAGTAATTCCTATATGACCTTGAAGTCCTTAACAGAGGGACTATTTGCCAAATAGAGTTAATTCTTCATGTGCCCTAGTTTTAAAAGTTAACCAGAGGGGCTCCTGGGTGGCTCAGTTGGTTAAGCATCTGCCTTTGGCTTAGGTCATAATCCCAGGGTCCTGGGATCGAGCCCTGCATCAGGCTCTCTGGTTGGTGGGGAGCCTGCTTCCCCTTCTCCCTCTGCCTGCCGCTCTGCCTACCTGTGCACTCAATGGCAAACAAATAAAAAAATAATCTTTAAAAAAATTAATAAAAGTTAACCACAAGTGACTTAGATATTCTGTGCCTTAATTTCTCCTCCATAAAAATGTTGATATTAGTATTTAACTTTTTAAGAGTTTTTATAACAATTAAGTGAGATAATCCAATGCAAACTGCTTACAAAATTGCCTGACAAGTTCTAAGTGCTCAGCGTACTTTGGCTGGCTTTACAGTAAGGTACCAAAGTCATTTCATAAGAAACGACTTGGTGGCTCAGTTGATTAAGTGTCTGACTCGGTTTCTGCTACGGTCATGATGGGTGGGTGGGGCCTGGGATGGAGCCCTGCTCAGCAGGGAGTCTGCTTCTCCCTCTCCCTCTGCTCCTCCCTGTGCTCTTGCTTGTGCTCTCTCTTTCTCCTTGAGCACTCTCTCTCTCTCAAATAAATAAATAAAAAATCTTAAAAAAAATGAAATTTGAAATTCAAAAAAGGCACAAGGTAGGATTTTTTAAAAAAAGATTTTATTTATTTGACAGAGACACAGCGAGAGAGGGAACACAAGCAGGGAAGGAGGAGAGGGAGAAGCAGGCTTCCCGCGGAGCAGGGAGTCTGATGTGGGGCTTGATCCCAGGACCCTAAGATCATGACCTGAGCCGAAGGCACATGCTTAACAACTGAGCCACTCAGCACCCCTGGATTTTTTTTTTTTTTTAAGATCCTGGAATTGGGACCCGAGCTAAAGGCAGACACCTAACTGACTGAGCTACCCAGGAGCTCCCGCACAAGGTAGGATTAAGAAAAAAGTCCAGTAGGATAAAGAGAAGGGGGTACACTGATGACAGAATGTAGAAGCAACAATTCAAGAAAATCACTGAGTAACAAGACATCACACGCAGTACCCCGGCAGCTCTAAACCAATCACTGTGACAGCAGTCTCTCCCTAGTTGGAACAGGGGAGAAATAAAGAATATTAAAGAGAAATAATTCCTGAGTATCTATTGCATGTTAAATAGTTATGAGCACACGCAGTGCAGATATGATCAGTGGTTTTGAAAGAGAGGTCTTCCAATCCTTCATGTTTCTTTTCATCTTTCACATAATATATTGTATAGAAGATAACCTTTGTTCTGTTGCTTACATAACATTGTCTGCTTTAAACACACACACACACACAGAACTAAGCTGCCAGGCTCAAGGATATTATCACTGTTACCCAACTATATTTCTCCCAACTATGCTGTCACCCCAGTTTGCACTGCTCAATTTTGAATGGATTCTTGTCCTACTTACATCACTAAGTCAGGCTTCCCAATGGCACTTGGGTAGATATGTGAAGTGAGCTCCCACAAGAACTGTGGAAATGCACTGTCTGCTATCATTCTTTTTTTTTTTTAAGATTTTATTAGAGAGAGAGAGAGAAGCAGAGGGAGAAGCAGGCTCCCAAGGAGCAGGGATCCGGACGCAGGACTCGAACCCAGGACCCTGGATCATGACCTGAGCCAAAAGCAGACGCTTAACATCTGAGTCACCCAGGCATCCTCTTTTTTTTTTTAAAGATTTTATTTATTTGAGAGAGAGCAAGTTAGAGACAGAGAGAGCACAAGTGGTGGGGGGGCGGGGGGGAGAGGGAGAAGCAGACTCCCTGCTGAGTAGGGAGTCCGACTCGATTTAGGGCTCAATCCCAGGACCCCAGGATCATGACCTGAGCCCAAGGCAGACGCTTAACCAACCGAGCTACCCAGGCGCCCCTGCTATCATTTTCATATAGGTATCATAGTGACAATAAGCAATGACAAAAATCTTGTATTTGTACAATACTTTATAGTGAACTCTCATATACATCACCTAATCCTAACAACAGGTATTACTGCTGTTGGCATTATTTTTAACATTTTACACATGATAAAAATTAAGGCTCAGTTGTATGGATGCATTATATTTAACCAGATCTGTCCTGATGAAGAATTTCAGCTGCATTTAAGGGGAATGTTTTTGTAGGGTTGTTGTTGCTTTTGTTTCCAACTACAAAACACTGCTGCAGCATAATTTTATTTCATATCACCAATGTTCAGATTTATGAACATAGGCCTCAAGATAAATCCTTTGAAGTGAGGCTCTGGATCAAATACTATGTTTTTAAACTTTAATAAAATGTCTTCTAAGTGTTCATTTTTTTTTTTTTTAATTAAGGCTCAGAGAGTTCTCTCCTGAGGTCTCATTAAAACAAGAACAGGACTGAGACTCAGGTCTATAGATTCTCAAGTTTCATTCTGTTCTGCTACATCATTTTTCTATGGCTACAAAATGAAGCATGTGCACCTGCAAACTTACCAAGCAGCCAGCTATCTTTGTGCATTCCAGCTTCAAAATGACTATTGAGGGAAGACTGCTGCAGCACGGCATAGTCCTGTAGGCTGCCTGGCCAGTTGGTCTCCACAGTCATCAGCGCCCCTCTGATGTCACACACCATCAGGCAGTTTAAAGAATGCAGGCCTTTGCGGTTCACATAGGAGAGGTCTTCAGCATTTGGTGCCTTGATTGCCACATGGATACAGTCAACCACCCCTATCACCCCTGGCATCCCTGCCAACCCATAGAATTCATCCTTTAAAGCCTGCACGGAGGCTTCATCAGCTGGAAAGCGAATGAACTGTGTGGCTCTTTCCACAAGTGCTTCAGTGACATTGGCAACACAGCGACTCATAGATGCCTGACTGATTCCAATAGCATCTCCCATCCGAGTCTGGAAGGAACCTGAAGTATAGAAGCCCAGTGCTGCAAGGATCTGTGTCTCTGGGCTAATAGCTCTGGATCTCTGAGTAGGTCTAGAAAGACTCGCCCCCAAGAGCTCCACCAAGTAATAAATGAACTGTCGAGGAAACCCATACATGGACATCAAGTATTCATCAGTCACATCATCCAGCTTAAAGCGGTCCAATGTCCGGTGACCTCGGCCATAGAGTAAGAGATCACAGTCAAGCACTGTTATTGGTATAGCCATGGTACATGTAAATGTGATCTCTCCTTCCCTCTGCTACTTTTCCTGAATTCCTCCCAGTGAAGATGTTGGTGCAAGAACGTATTTAAGGAAGTGTCAGAATTCAGCAGCTAACCATCAGTTAAATGGCTCTGGCATTTATAATCTTCTCTCTGTAAAGGTTAAAAGAAAAAAGCATTAGAAACAGACCAAAGACTTTAAAGTGATCCAAAGGGTACAACTCCTTTTCTCAAACTTCCAATCTGTCCAAGCAAAAGGTGCTATACCTGTAACTCTGGGTTTTTCTCCACTAACTCATGGCTGCACATAGGCTTGCTGTGGTTTGAAAGATAATGGGAGCTGTTTTGTATGTAGCAGAGCAGCTCCCGCCACACTAGTTTGTATAAAGAATGGAAGGAAGGAAGGAAGGAAGGAAGGAAGGAAGGAAGGAAGGAAGGAAGGAAGGAAGGAAGGAAGGAAGGAAAAGAAAATGGGAGATGATTTTTGCGGCTCACTTAATGTTTGGCATTTGAACCGAGGAAGAGCAAAAGATTAATGGAGGAGGGGCACCTGACTGGCTTAGTCCCTAGAGGGAGGGTCTCTTGATCTCCGGGTTTTAAGTTCCAGCCCCATGTTGGATGTAGGGATACTTAAAAATAAAATCTTTTAAAAAAAAAGATTAATGGAGGCGATAGCGTAATTATCCATAAGGCAAAAGAGGCCTGCTCCTAACTACACAGGCCACGAAATGGCTAACATGTCTTAACTACTCAGGTGAGGGATTAGTCACGCCGGGTTTCATTACCCCAGCCTTCTGGCTCCACCTGGTAAGTATGAGAGGGACGTGAGGGGTGCTCAAACCAGTCTAGCAAGAGAGATGGAGGCAAAAAACTGCCCGCAACCCAGCCTGGTAGACACAGATCGTGTGCTCTAACAACCGGCTATCCCTTCTCCCCACGAAATCCAAATCGTGAGGCTGAGGGCCAGGAAGCAAGAAAGCCCAAACAGGTTAGAAGAAAGGCGCAAAAGAGACTGGGTGAGCCAGAGCTGGGATGCGACTCCGTCACTTTTAAAAGGTGCCTTAGAAATGATACTTAGAAATCTGATTGCGCCGGCCACTCAAAGTCAGCCAAGGACCGTCACCCACCTCTCCGCGGCTGCCGCGTTACCAGCAGCACTCCCCACCCACCCAGCCGAGTCCGGCCCTCCACTGGAAGCCGCGACCGCGCAATAGCCGCCACGGCGCTCACCATAGGCACCGCCTCTTCGCGTCAGCGGCCTCTCCACGCCGCGTTCTCAACTGCCGCTTCCGCGGCGGCGTGCGGTTCGGCGGCGCACATTCCACACTTGGCCCAAACGTTCTCACCCTTTCAAAGACCCCCGTCTTTACGCCCTTCTTTCCTTCTGAGACACTTGGAAATATTGGTGAGAAAGATTTACATGGAAAGGAAATCAACTTTTATGGTAATTAAGAGGAAAGAGATGAAATAGGGCGTCCATACTGTAGCGAAAGTGCGGATGAGGTTAGGCAGCTGTATTTCCTCCATAGGCCTTTTCCTCCTCCCCCCTCCCGCCCCGCCTTCATCCGAGCAGATGAAAACAAACACTAACGATGGCGGCGCCGGGAGTCGACCAGCCGTTGGGCTTAAGGCAGGAGTGATCGCTTGAGCTGCGAGAGCAGTCTTGAAGAGCCGAGTCAACGTGAGTGCGACAACTTGCGCAGTCCTGGGAGTGAAACACCCGGGGCCCATGAGCCACGAGCCTCCTGAGGCGTGAGGCATCTATCTGCGACCCCTGCTGTCACTGCAGCTCCGGAGCGTAGAGTCCTCAGCCAGGAGGCGCAGCTGGCCGGCCCCAGGCCCCGGCCTCCGTAATGAGAGCCCCGAGCCACTCTCTGTGTCGCAGCTTCGCAGGTACTAACTTTAGTGGGGATACCCCCAGATCATTCAGCGCCCCCGGGTGGGAGGCAATGGATCTGCGGCCTATCGGGTACCTCCTTGTGAGTAGTCAGCCGAGTAGCCGCAGTACAGTCTCCAGAGCTTTCTTTGGGAAGTCGGATTGGTGTAGGCCCCGTTGGCCCTCGATGGCTCCTAGTCTTAACAGAAATCCACAAAGCTTTCGTCTCTACTTTCTCACCTCTTTGGGTTATTCATAAGGCTTTTTGGAGGTAATTTGTGGGACTCTAACTCCGGGGTTGGTACCAATATGAGTGAGGTAGATTTTCACTCAATCAAGATTTGTTGGAAAAACAAACAAACAAAAAAACTTGCTGAGTGCCAAATATGTACTCCGCGTGTAGGTGAGGGTGACTGTTGACTAGTGAAAAAAGGGACCCAAGTTCACGACTATCTTCTTACTGGCAGTAGAACGACCTGTGGAAACCGGCGATCCATTCTCATTTAATAAATCTCTGGGTAAGTGGCTAAACACCTTTTTGGGTTCATCACTAATCCATCACCGTTTTCACTTTCCAAGTCAGTTCTCAGTTTGCCTTGTCAATTGATCGTAGCATTTCACTTTTAGTATTTTCCCTTTAGAGAGAGAGAGAGAGCTGGATCATTATACTTAGTTTAAAACTCGTGTCCTAAGATGGTAGAATTTATTGAACACTTTTAGTAGGAGATGTGCAGTAATAAAACAGATCCTTTCTTTACACTAAATTAATTTCTAGGTTTTCTGGTGTTTTATTAATGTTGGTCCTTTTTATATGTGGCTGTTGTGGCCCCAGCTAAATTATATATAAATTTTGTTTTCAACTCCATTTTTCAGCTGAGCAGAAATAAATACTTGTGAAATGGAATCCTGAGTTAATATTTTTAATGCACAGTGGATGATAAATAAATGCTGAAGTAAGTGTCAAATGTATTGATCCGTATAATAAGATAAATGCAGTTAATGCACTGTTTTCAGATTGTACCCTTTTGGGTATAAAGTTAAGGCTGTGGCAACTTTTGAGATTCACATTTCATAAAAATTGCAAAACACTGGGTTTTCCATTGCACTTAACACTTAACAGTTCTTATTGTGTATTTGTATTTTTCCCTTGAGTGGTTATTAAAATTGAATTTAAAAATTGAATCAAAAACTGCAAATCTTGAGCCACTAAACATTCCATATTGTATTGTTTTATTTAAGGACTAAGAATCAGTTGGACACAGTGAAGTCCTACTATATATGCATAATGGAATTATACTGTATGGAGGTGGAGGCAAGAAATCTTTTCTATTGTCTCTCCTGCCCCCATCCACCCTAATTTAACTGTATTAACTTACATGACCTCCATGACTCAGAGCAGGGTGCCCATAGCCTAAATGCAAAAAGAAGATATTAACTTTTGAGCTTTCAGAGACCCAAGTTGTACTGTGTGAGTGATTTTTCAAAGATAATTTTGACTATTCAGGAAAAGTACCCACTTGATAAGGTGCATTCCCAATAGTCTGCATTTATATTTTGCTCAAGTGGGAGTGAAAGGTTTGTTTTGGAATCTTTATCTGGAGAGAAGTTATTTAATCTTAGCAATACCTAAAAACACCAGAAATTTCATTTTTAAAGATTTGTTTATTTATTTGAGAGAGAGAGAGCATGAGAGCGCATGCGCTCGCAGTGGGAAGGAGCAAAGGGAGAAGAAGAGTCCCAACTGACTAGGCGCAGAGTGCTGGGAGACTTGGGACTTGATCTCATAACCCTGAGATCAGACCTGAGCAGAAACCAAGGGTCCCGCACTTAACCGACTGTGCCATCCAGGTGCCCCTGAAACTTAAGTTTTAAATATTTCTTTTCCTTCTAAAAAATTTTTTACCTTATTATGGAAGAAATGAATAATTATATCCGTAACACTGGTTGGAGTGCTGCTTAGATTAGAAAATGAAGAGTACACCTAAAAAAATTCCTCGTTTTGACCCTTTATTATTCAACTTCGTTTTCATTTTTATTTTTTATTTTTTAATGGCTTATATGTTGACTTGAGAGTCTTCAAATACTTCATCTTCAAATACTTCACTAAAAGTTATTTTTTTTCCCTAAAAGTTAATTCTTGAATAAAGGTTACTTAGATTTTATATGTGGATGATTTGGAAGCCAATTTAGGGTGTTGAGCTGAGTAAGGAACAATTTTTTCATGCATGGGTTTAATAGAGGAGAGGGTGCATGGGTTACTGGTCCTTGCTTCCTCTCAAATTGTGAGACCAATAAAAACTGTAAGTAGTCCTTGATATGATAAGGGCGTACAGCCAGGAGGAATGCAAAGGAGGCTCTCTAGGTCTCTCTGCCCATGGACCATCAACAAACTTTTCTTACAGTTTAGGTTTTAAATCTTAAAAGGATTTTAAATCCTTCAGGAATGTAAAATCAGTTTTAAATCTTTTAAATAGGTTTTTAAATCCCGAAATAGTTGTTTTTAACTCTAAACTGTGGGCCAGTTTATTAGAGAAATCCTCTAAATGCCAGTGTAGGTGGCACAGGAAATTTGTTTTGCCCTCATGGTGTCCCCCATATGTTTTGGTTACAAGAGAAGGGAACCACTACTTAGAAAAACAACTCAGTTAACATGAACAGTTGACTGTTGGTCAGTAGTATCTTCTTAGTAAAATAAAGGTAAATAAAGAATTTATAGAAGTTCTAACTTAATACTGTTATTTTAGATAATGCTTTTTTCACTTTTGACTTTTGATTCATACAAATGTGAAGGAAATACAGAGTTAAAAATCCTTTTATATTCTCTCCAGTCTTAAGGTTTGTCTGTTCCCCGCCCCCTCCAATTCCTTCTGTATTGCCCACAACTATTAAGTCATTAGGAGAGAGATAATACTGAGAAATACTTACTGAGATTTAGATATCCTCTTTTAATTATAAGTTTAAGGGTGTTTTTACTCCTGAATCTATTTCTGTTGGAATTTTCAAGAGACCAGATATTTGGCCTTATTTATTCTTTGGAATAAATAGTTAATTAAGCAAGGCTTTATCTTTATTCCCACCTCCCGTTTTCTTTCGGTTTATTTTACTTATGGTTTCTTAAATTGAATACTTAAGTTTTTAAATTATAAAGTCATTTAAAGCTATACATTTTCTTCTGAATGCTCCTTTTGCTGTATCTCATTTTTTTTGTTGTCAGATATTCTCCATTTTGTTAAGTTCTAGGTAATTATAACTTTGGTTTTTATTTCAGTGTTTATTATAAAAAGCTTCTTAGTTTATACGTGGTTAACTCTTTGTTGTGTATTTCTAGTTTATTGGATTATGGGCAAAAGCATCTTGGAAATTTTTTTTAACAGTCAAGAGCATGATTAATTTATTACATTCCTTGAACCGGAAAGAATGTGAAAGGTTGAGTTAAATGACAAGACCTTTATTGAGGGTCTCATATATAGCAAGTACTCTTTACAGGAACTGTCTCATTTAATCCTCATCACAACTTTATGAGGTAGGTATTACTTACCGACATTTTATAAGAAAGGAATCTGAGGTATAGAAAGATTGAATGACTTGCCGTGTATACCATTACATATATAGAGATTTGGTTTTATTATTCAGATCTTCTGTATTTTTGTTTATATCTACTTGAGCTGTCAAAGAGGTATGTTGAATCTTCAGGTTATAGTTTTGGTTTGATCAAGGTCTCCTAGTATCTCTAGGAATTTTTGCTTTATGTATTTTATTGCTATATTACTTATATATATAAAGGTTTATGGCTATTATATTTTCTGAGAGTATTTTGTCATTACTCAGTATCCCTTTTAATCTCATTTCATAACTTTTGACTTAGAATCCTGCTATAAATAATTGCTACCTTTTTTTTTTTTAAGATTTTTATTTATTTATTTGACAGAGACACAGTGAGAGAGGGAACACAAGCAGGCTTCCCGAGGAGCAGGGAGCACGCTGCGGGGCTCGATCCCAGGACCTGGGATCATGACCCAAGGTGAAGGCAGACGCTTAACTACTGAGCCACCCAGGCACCCCAAAATATTGCTACTTCTGCTTTCTTTTTCTTTTCTTTCTTTCCTCTTCCTCCTTTTTTTTTTTAAGCTGAGTATTCTATGCTTATTTCTTTATTTTCAAACTTCTTTGTAACTCTTAGGTAGGAAGACTATTTCAGTTGTTTAAACCTTTCTGTTCTGCTCCTCATTTGTCTACAAAGAACTTTCTCAGTAGGAAAGAGGATCTCTACAATTTAATAATAACTCTAATGCCTAGAAAGTGGGGAAATTAATGTTTTGTCTGTTTGTACTTGAACTTGTACTTAACTATTTTTTCTCAAATGTTACTGATTTGCCATATTGAGCTTTTCATTCTGAATCTAAAACATTAAAAAACTCTGTGTTAAAAACTGGAAAGCAGGGACGCCTGGGTGGCTCAGTCAGTTCAGCAGCTGTCTTCAGCTCAGATCATGATCCCAGGGTACTGGGATTGAGCCTCATGTCGGGCTCCCTGCTCAGTGGGGAGTCTGCTTCTCCCTCTCCCTCCACACCCCCCAGCTTGTGTGTGCGCACATGCGTGCTCTATCTTAATAAATAAAATCTTAGAAAAAAACCCTGGAAAACATTATTTTTTTAGTAAACTTTAGTTAACTTTTCCCAGTTTTGTTTTGTTTTGTTTTTAGTAGACTTCATTCCCAGGGTGGAGCCCAATGAGGGGCTTGAACTCACAACCCTGAGATCAAGACCTGAGCCAAAATTAAGGGTCAGACACTTGACCGAGCCACCTGGGCACCCCTAAATTTTCCCAGTTTAAAGGACTAGAGATATTATATGGAGTCATTTTTATATAATCTCTTGCCAAATTATTCAGTTGTTTCTTTGAAATTATTTGCCTTTTTCTTCTTTGTTGTCTATGTCACCTTAAATCTAGGGTATCACCAACTCCCTGTCTGGATTGCTAAAGTAGCTTCCTAGCTGGTCTCTCTGCTTCTTGTCCCTTTACTTTACCCTCCCCTCTCTGTATTCAGATTAATGTCCCTAAATCTTAACCCAAAGAAGAATCTGCACTGACTCCCTACTAATCTTTTAGAGCCTCTTTTGCTCACTTTCATGACTGCCTAATAATCTGGCCAGACCATACTTACCCACTTTTTTTCTTTACCCCTTTACATGAAAATTCTCAGTTATGTATTTCCTAATTTTGCTCCTCCCCTATTCTTTTTCCTCTCCCTCTGAGACTCCACTTACACATATGTTAGACCTTTCCCTGTGTTCCCCCATGTCTCAGGTAAGCACATGTCTCATTTTGTACCTCTTGTCATGGTATGATTAAATACCTTAAATCATGCCCTTTAACTCTCAAAAGTATCCCGAGAGTACATGGTCACTTTGTGTCTTTCATACACTTTTCTTTATTTTCCGTCCTTTTGCCTTTCTGTACTTCATTCCTGATACTTTTTTTTTGGCCTGTATTCACGTTCACTATTTCTATCTTGTGCTGGTCTAATCTGATGTTAGACTCAACCATTGAGTTCTTAATTTAGTGTTTTGTTTTTTAGTTCTGGAATTTCTACTTGGTTCTTTTTGCAGTGTTTAGTCCTCTGTGAAAATCCTCAATTTTGTGCTTTGTTTAATTGAACATATTAAGCACAGTAATTTTTAAGAACATGTCTGATTATTAATATACTTTTCATGTCTGTTGTATATGTTAGATTTGGGTCATTTGGATTTTATCTTCATGAATGCCCAGTTTATTTTAATATGTGCCAGACAGTGTATATGAAAAATCATAGAGATAATTTGGAGGCTAGGGTGACATTATTTTCTTCCAGAGAGAAATTACATGTGTTTCTCTAGAGGCAAAGGACAGGCCTTATCCCACATTGTTGAAGATGAGTGATGTTTAAAATTTTTCATAATAAAAACTTTCAAAAAATTATTTTGAAATCATACAAATTACAACTACATTTAATTGTTTTCTGAGAGAAAAAGTATCCACTGTTTTTGTACATTAAAAAAATTAATACAGCAATAGCATATTTATCTGGGCTATTACGGATAAAAATGGAAAGGAAGAACAGAGATGGACTGTGAAGAACAAAGAAATACTTGGAGAAAAAGGAAAGGAAGAAAGACCTATATGTAGTATCTGTCATCTCTGTCCCTTTGTCCTCATTTTGTGTGCTAGTCTTAAAATTCAACCCATTACCTAATGTAAAATGGTATGGCTGCTTTGGAAGACAGTTTGGCAGTTTCTCAAAAAGTTAAATGTTGAATTACCATATGACCCAGTAATTCCCTTTGTAGGTGTATATAAAGAATTGAGAACATATGTTAACACAAAAACTTGTACGTGATGTTCTTAGCAGTATTATTTATAATGGCCAAAAAGCGGAGATAGCTCAAATGTTCGTCAACTGTTGAATCAGTAAACAAAATTTGGTGTAGCCATACAATGGAATATTATTCAGCCATAAAAGGGAATGAAATACTGACACCTTCTACAACATAGATTGAACCTTGAAAACCTTATGCTTAGTGAAAGAAATCACAAAAAGACCACATATTATATAATTTCCTTTATATGAAGTGTCCAGAATAAGCAAGTCCGTAGCTACAAAGCATATTAGTGGTGGCCAGGTACTAGAAGGAGGGAGAATTGGAGAGTGACTGATAACAGATGTGGAATTCCATTTTAGTGTAATGAAAATGCGATGGTTGTGCATCTTTGTGAATATACTAACAAGCGGGCGCCTGGGTGGCTCAGATGGTTAAGCGTCTACCTTCAGCTCAGGTCATGATCCCAGGGTCCTGGGATCGAGTCCCGCATCAGGCTCCCTGCTCCTTGGGAGCCTGCTTCTCCCTCTGCCTCTCTCTCTCTCTCTCTGTCTCTCATGAATAAATAAATAAAAAGCTTAAAAAAAAAGAATATATTAAAAAGCAAAAATCTGTACACTTTAAAATGGCGACTTTTATGATATGTGAATTACATCTCAGTTTTTAAGAAAAACTATATAAAATGATTTTTAAAAAATCCTAAATCACCCTGTCTTTCCAGTTCAAAAGCGCTAGGTCTTTGTCCCCTTCCTTCCAAGCTATTCTCCATTCCCAATCCTGTGCACTCTGTAGTTTTCAAAACTACTTTTCCTTGCTACCTTTTACTCAGATCTTTACAACTGTGATTCTTTCATGCCTACACTGACTCCTGATGATTTGGGCCTTAGCATTCTGTAGATCCCATAAACTTTCTCTTTTATATGTTTGCCATGTTCACAAGTAAACATTTTCTTTCAACTTGCCCATTCTTACCTCAGATGTGTAGTCTATCATATTGTCTTGTTCTTTTGCATTTTTTGATGTTTTATTTCTATGTGCAGTCTGTAAGTTTTTATTTTTTAATTTTTTTTTAAAGTTTGGTTAATTTTTTTAGTGATCTCTACCCCCAACGTGGAGTTTGAGCTCACAACCCCAAGATCAGGAGTTGCATGCTCTTCTGACTGAGCCAGCCAGGTGCCTTCAGTTTGTAAATTTTTAAATTATGAATTCATCTAGCTAAAAGTTGGGAGGAAGGGTTGAGTGTGGCCTGTCAGCAGGCTCTTGATAATCCAAGGTTGTTGAAACCTTCTCCCAACGCTGTTTCAGGCTTGCTTCTGCCTGTTTCTAGGGGTTACAATGGTTCTGGGACCAGTTTTTAGATTAATTTCTTGGCTTTTTATTTTCTTATCATGAATGTAGATAATGTAATTTTGGATCTTATGTCTAGGTACTTTACTGACTTAATGCTTTTGAAGTTTTGAGAGTGATTTTCCCACCTCCCAACCTTGCCATGATAGGATGACAAACCTCTTTATTACTTTTCTAGAATTCTTCTGGCCTCTGTGATCAAGGAGCCTTGGCTCTGCAGTTTTGTGCAGAGCACTGGGTTTCTAGCTGCCTATAAGACTGAGGTACTATCTCCCACCCCTGTGCTTGTTCTCATATATTCATTAGGAGAACCTGAAGTTGGGGCGCCTGGCTGGCTCAGTCAGAGAGTGTGACTCTTGATCTCAGGGTTGTGAGTTCAAGCCCCACATTGGGCGTGGAGCCTACTTTAAAAAAAAAAAAAAAAAAGAACCACCTGCCCTGACCTTGCTTCCCATAGGCCTCAGCTCCCTGGCATCAGTTTTTCCCTTACATCTATGGCATTGACTTACTTTTTCTGGAACCTGAGCTTTCTCAATATTTCTTGTTCAGTTGTAGGTCAAAACCTTTTATTTTCATAATTTATCTGCATTTTTATGTGCTTGTAGCAGGAGGGAAGACTAACAACGGCAGTTCAGTCCACTTTGCTGGATGTCCCCCTCAGAGATTTTAGACTCCTGTGTATCATGACACAGTGCATTGAAGTTTTTGTCTACTTTACTCTAAGGCAAGGATTTTTTTTTTTAAAGATTTTATTTATTTATTTGACAGAGAGAGACACAGCGAGAGAGGGAACACAAGCAGGGGGAGTGGGAGAGGGAGAAGCAGGCTTCCTGCCGAGCAGGGAGCCCGATGCGGGGCTGGATCCCAGGACCCTGGGATCATGATAAGGCAAGGATTTTCTGTGACAGAATTTTTAAATACAGCCAGAGCGGTCATTCAGATGTTTGAAAAACTGTATTTGAAATAGGTTTACAAGGAGATAGACCTAATTTTAGAAAATTTTATGGTGGGTGAAAGTTAGTTTTTTACCCTATTACAGATCATTTGATAAGAATTGATTTTCTTTGTTAATTTAAAAATTTTTTTTGAAAACCATCAGATCTACAGAAAAATTGTTAAGAATTTTATCGTGGGGTGCCTGGGTGGCTCAGTTGGTTGGGCGACTGCCTTCGGCTCAGGTCATGATCCTGGAGTCCCAGGATCGAGTCCCACATCGGGCTCCCTGCTCGGCGGGGAGTCTGCTTCTCCCTCTGACCCTCTTCCCTCTCGTGCTCTCTATCTCTCATTCTCTCTCTCTCAAATAAATAAATAAAATCTTTAAAAAAAAAAAAAAAGAATTTTATCGTGTACTCTCATGTACTCTTCACCTAGATTCACACATTGTTCATGCTTTGCCACATTGCTTTACATGTCATACAGTATATTCTCTATGTGTCATATGCTTATATAATATAATATATGGTTTCTTTTTTCCCTTTCCCCTTTTTTTTTGCTGGGCCCTTGAGAAAAGTTATTTGTATTTCTAAGAACAAGAGCATTGACCAAAGTGTAATTGTATCAAATTCCAGAAATTTAACATTAGTATACAGTTACTGGTATACCTAGTATACATTCAGTACTAAATGTTACCAATTGTTTCAATACTGTTCTTTATAGCAACTTCTTTTTTAAGATTTTATTTATTTTAGATTGTATTTTTAAGTAATCTCTACACCCAATGTGGAGCTTGAACCAAAAACTCTGAGATCAAGAGTTGCATGCTCTACCAACTAAGCCAGTCAGGTTCCCTTATAGAAAACTTTTTAGAAGTCTATGATGGGGGCACCTGGGTGACTCAGTCAATTAAGCAACCCACTCTTGACTTCAGCTCCGGTCATGATCTTCGGGTCTTGAGATCAAGCCCTGCATCAGGCTTCACGCTCAGTGTGGAGTCGGCTTGAGATTCTCTCTCTCCCTCTGCCCCTCCCCCCCCTTGTGCAGGCTTGTGCTCACTTGCTCTCTCTCTCTCAAATAAAAATCTTTAAAAGTACATGATCGGGGCGCCTGGGTGGCTCAGTTGTTAAACGTCTGCCTTTGGCTCAGGTCATGGTCCCAGGGTCCTGGGATCGAGCCCCACATCGGGCTCCCTGCTCGGCAGGAAGCCTACTTCTCCCTCTCCCACTCCTCCTGCTTGTGTTCCCTCTCTTGCTATGTCTCTGTCAAATAAATAAATAAAATCTTTAAGAAAAATGAAATAAAAGTCCATGCTCAAGCATTGCATTTGGTTGTCATACCTCTTTAATTGCCTTTATCCTAAAACAATTTTTCAGCCTTTTTTTGGGGGGGGGTCTTTCATAAGATTGAAATTTTTGAACACTACAAGCCTATTATTTTGTAAAATGCCCTTTTTTTTTTTTTAAAGATTTTATTTATTTATTTGAGAGAGAACACAGAGGGAGAGGGAGAAGCAGACTCCCTGCTGAGCAGGGAACTCGATGCAGGGCTTGATTCCAGGACCCTGAGATCAGGACCTGAGCTGAAGGCAGACACAACTGGCTGAGCCACCCAGGTGCCCCTAAAATGCCCTGTCTTTTAATTTAACCTCATCTAATTGCTTCCTCCTGGTTAGATTCAGTTACACTATTTTAGGAGGAAAGCTACATAAGTGATATGTCTGACTTACTACATCACATCAAGAGGAATGTAATGTCAATTTTTAAATTATTGGTATGTTTCTTTTCATTATTTTGTTAAGATTGTATCTACCAGACTTCTCTGTAAGTAATAAGTAATCTGTGGGAAGATTGTGTAAATATCCCATTTGCCAGCAAACTGTCACCCAGTGGTTATCATCTACTGATTTTCCCCCCCACTGGTGATTTTCTTGAGTCAATTACTCCATAATAGTTGCAAAATGGTGGTTTTTATAATTTTGTTATTCCTTATACACTTAATACTTGACAGTCTACTGTGAAGAAGTATTAATCTGGGGCACCTGGGTGGCTTAGTCGCTAAGCGTCTGCCTTCGGCTCAGGTCATGATCCCGGGGTCCTGGGATTGAGCCCCGCGTCAGGCTCCCTGCTTGGCGGGAAGCCTACTTCCTCTCCCACTCCCTGTGCTTGTGTTCCTGCTCTCGCTGTCTCTCTCTGTCAAATAAATAAATAAAATCTTAAAAAAACAAAACAAAACATCTAATTCTACCTCATTAAAAAAAAAAGAACTATTAATCTTCCCCCATTTATTGTACATCTGCCTCTGAAACCAGTGTTGGGGAAAATGTGAAAATCCTTGCTGTAGAAAAAATGGCAAGAAAAGATTATCTCTGCTCTTCCATTGTTAGCTGGAAAAGTAAATATAAAATTGTGAGTTTTAATTTCAGTGCTCCCCAGACCTCATATTTGTGCATGATAAACATGAGTTTAAAAGTGCTTTATGGAGGGGCACCTGGGTAGCTCAGCCGGTTGAGCATCTGACTCTTGATTTTTGGCTCAGGTCATGATCTCAGGATCATGAGATTGAGCCCAAGTCGGCTGTGGGCTGGGCATGGAGTCTGGTTAAGATTCTCTCTTCCTTTCCCTCTGCCCCTCCCCCACCCCCTCTCTCGGGTGCATGTGCACTTTCTCTTAAAAGAAATCTAAAAGTGGTTGATAGGTACAGCGTTAAATTCTTATCAGTCTTGAAAATAACATTTGTGTTGAGCATCTGTCAGTAATTTTTTTAATTGTAAGCAAAATATCCTATAATCTCTTTAATAGTTTTTGAGGTTACTATTTTGTACTTTGCATGAATAGAAATAAGCAATATATAAATATGAAAGCAATATTGTTAATAGGCCAGGAGTTGTAACTCAAAACAACTGAATTTGATTAATAATATCCTAAAATAAATCATGGAAGTGTTAACTTTTCAATATTAGATTAGTTCCATATGTAAATTGCTTTTCAAAAAACCTAAAGTTGTCAAGAGAATTAGAAGACAAGCCACAGACTGGAAGAAAATATTTGCAAAAAACACACATCTGATGAAAGACTTATCCAAAATATACAAAGAACTCTTAAAACACACAACCCCAGGGCGCCTGGGTGGCTCAGTTGGTTAAGCGACTGCCTTCGGCTCAGGTCATGATCCTGGAGTCCCGGGATCGAGTCCCACATCGGGCTTCCTGCTCAGCAGGGAGTCTGCTTCTCCCTCTGACCCTCTTCCCTCTTGTGCTTTCTAACTCTCATTCTCTCTCTCTCTCAAATAAATAAATAAAATCTTTAAAAAAAAAAAAAAAACACAACCCCATTAAAAATGGACCAAAGACCTTAACAGACACCTCACCAAAGATACACAAATGACAAAGAATCATATGAAAAGATACTTAGCATCATATGTAATCAGTGAAATGAGATATACATACAAGGTTATTACAGTATTATTGGCTATATTCCCTATGCTGTACTTTTCATTCCTGTGACTTATTTATTTTATAGCTGGAAGTGTGTCCCTCTTGATCCCCTTCACCTGTTTCACCCAGCCCCCTACCCAAAACTCAGCATACTCTTACCATATGACCCAGCAGTCACACTCCTTGGTATTTACTAAAGGAATTGAAAACTTGTCCCCAGCAGGACAAGGGTTCTTGGAGGCTTCTTTGGGGGAAATTCAGTGTCCTCAGAGGGCAAAACCTCTATATACTGACACTTGAGGTTTCTTTCAGTTGAAGAAGTTTGGGGGGGCTGTAGTTTGACCCTCTGAGCCCCACCAATTTACCAGCCTCACTCATATACCCTGCGTTTCTGCTGTCTTTTTGCCTCATGCTCAAATGTGAATGGGACAGCCAAGGGATCACCAGTCATTTGATGAAAGCCTCCAACATCGCCACCGGTGTTTTTCAAGCCAAGTGAAGAAGGAGGCTCCAGAGATGGGAGTGGGAGTGTGTATTGTATGGATGGATATTTCTATGATTTGTCCTGCATAACCGACCACCCCAACCTGCACATACACACACAGGCTAAAGAGTGTTGTTTGTGAGACTTGTGCTGGATAAGTGACCAGGGGAGCCTGATTAGTTGACATTAGCTGGCCTCCAGGTCAGAATTGGCCCTTCTGGTCTGGATGCTATAAATTTTGCCTCACATCCCTTCCTGCTCCAGGTTGGGCTGGTCCCCCAGAACAGAATCAGGAGGGGAGGCAAACACATAGGGCCCAGGCTCCTTGAAGATGTTAAGACATGATAACAGGAATTCAGCTCACTCCAAACTGCACGTAGGTGAGCAGGTGTTTAACTTCAAATCCTGTCATTTGCCCTATGAATATGGCCCTTAGGGGATTTCCAGCTGGAAATCTCACCTGAGGGGAGGAGACTCCGCCCATGCCTCTCAATCGGGACTCCAGCTTGACTGTCTCCACAGGGCTTCCGCTAATGAGGTTGGATGTTGTACCTGGTTTGATATAACTGTCTTATTCTCCTTTACTGATTACTATTGCCCTCACCTATGCAAATTTCCCTTTTCTTCCTTCTGTTTCTGTTTTAAGATTTTATTTATTTGAGAGAGTGAGCATAAGTGGGAGGCAGAGGGAGAGGGAGAAACCGACGCCCTGCTGAGCAGAGAGCCCCACATGCGGTTCTATCCCAGGACCCTGAGATCATGACCTGAGCCGAAGGCAGATGCTTAACTGAGCCACCCAGGCGCCCCTCTATTAGATCATTATAACATCAATAAAGTGGTTTGTTTCCCCTTCGAAACTGGAGTACTGCTGCCGTGTATCTTTTCTTCAGAACAGAGTGCTTCATATAGACCTGATCATTGAAGTCAGCATGTTTTTTGATTCATTGTTTCCAAAAAGTTAATGTCTGGTCATCTAACATTAGGAAGGGCAATTTTGTCCCGAGTGGGGTTATGAAAGGGATGTTGGGCTCAGAGTGGGGTCTGCTTCTTCTGTGGACTTTTATAAAATAATCTTCCTGTTTCAGCCCCATCTGCCATCCAACTTTTAGGAGAGATCTGGTAACTCTCATTCCTTAGCCTCTTGGGTTCTTTGGTTCAGATGAGCTTGCCTTGTTTAGGGTTTTCTCTCATGGCTGGCTGGGATATCAATCAGCTCTGCTCCGCTCAGTCAATTATCTGATCATCTCTGCTCTGCTTGTCTCAATTATCTGTTCCTTCTGTTTTCTGTCTTCCAGAACTGTGATGCTGTTATCTCCATGCCCATTCTTCTGGTCCCTGTTTGTATGCTTTTTAAACCCTCCCCCCTACCCCCACCATTGTTTGTTTTAATGATATTTTAGGAGTGAGCAGAAATAAGCATAAGCCTGAAATCTTTTATACTTAACTAGTCTGTTCACTTTTTTCCCCAGTAGTTTGTTGATATCTTTCATTTGTTATTTCTTTTTCTGCCTTTCTTAAATTTTTCTTTAAGATTTTATTTATTTGAGGGACGCCTGGGTGGCTCAGTCAGTTAAGTGTCTGCCTTCAGCTCAGGTCATGATTCCAGGGTCCTGGGATTGAGTCCTGCATCACGGTCCCTGCTCAGCAGGGAGCCTGCTTCTCCTTCTCCCTCTGCCTGCTGCTCTCCCTGCTTGTGTTATCTATCTCTCTGTGTCAAATAAATAAATAAAATCTTGGAATAAAAAGATTTTATTTATTTGAGAGAGAGCAGAAGCAGGAAAAGTGGCAGAGGGAGAGGGAGAAGCAGACTCCCTGCTGAGCAGGGAGCCCAACTCGCAGCTCAGTCCCAGGACTCTGGGATCATGACCTGAGCTGAAAGCAGATGTTTAACCAACTGAGCCACGGAAATGCCCCCTTTTCTGCCTTTATTTATAACCTTTATATTTCTGTGCTCTTAACTGGGGATTGGGAAGATAGTTGAGATAAATGTTTTATCTACCTATTTAAGTAGAACTGATTTTTTTTAAGTGAAAATTAACATTTCGGTATGAAAGTAAGTCAAAGATCTAGAGAATCTTCCTATCCAGTTAAGTCTGCTTTTCCCTTAGTTGATTATATATTTTGCACTGGAGCAGTGATGTAGAATCTTCTGTCTAGTATTTGGATGTCGATGATTACATCCATTACATAACAATGGGAGAATTTATTTAATGGCATATTCTCTTTTGTTGTTGTGTTAAAATATAAATAACATAAAATTTACCACATTAACCATTTTTAAGTGTATAGGTCAGTGGTATTACATTGTTATGCAGCTATCCCTACCACCCATCCCCATAACTTTTCCATCTTGAAAAACTGAAACTCTGTAGTGTTAAACACTAACTCCTCCTCCTCCCCCAGCTCCTGACAACCACTCTATTACTTTCTGGTGATGATTTGACCACTCTTAAGTACCTCATATAAATGGTATCATACAGCATTTGTCCTTTTGTGACTGGCTTATTTCACTTAGCTAATGAGTTCATCCATGTTGTAGCATGTGTCAGAATTTCCTTCCTTTTTAAGGCTGAGTGACACACACACACACCACGTTTTGCTTATTTATTATATTTCCGATACTTGTTTAAAAATAGTTTAGTATGGTATAAATCTCTACATGTTCTAAACACTTTGGGAACGTTAAAGAGTTATTTGTTGTTAGGAATTTCTATTAATGAAAGTGATGGAGGCAACTGGGTGGCTCAGTGAGTTAAGCGGCCGACTCTTGATTTTGGCTCAGGTTATAATCTCAGGGTTGTGAGATCAAGCCCCATGGCAGGCTCCTCAGTGGGCATGGAGCCTGCTTAAGATTTTCTCCCTCTCCCTCCACTCTCTAAAAAAAAAAAGGAAAATGATGTGCAGAGAACGTTTTTGACTTGAAATTGCTGTTCAGAGCCCACTAAAAAATGTTTGTTATTTGTTAAATGTTGTAAGTCTTGAAGAAAGGCCTTAATTGAGGTTATTTCTCAGGAGGAAAAGCTGTAAGTGGTGAGTCTGGGGAAAACAGGTGTTGATGAAGGGCGCCTGGGTGGCTCAGTCGGTTAAGCGTCTGCCTTCAGCTCAGGTCATGATTCCAGAGTCCTGGGATTGAGCCCCACATCCGGCTCCCTGCTCTGCAGGAAGCCTGCTTCTCCCTCTCCCACTCCCCCTGCTTGTGTTCCCTCTCTCGCTATGTCTCTCTGTCAAATAAATAAAAATCTTAAAAAAAAAAAAATAGGTGTTGATGAGGGGGCAGCAGTCTTTGTAGGAGGATTACAATGTGTAACTATATTTTTGACCTAATTAAGCCATTTTATAAAAGGTAACACTTGATAAATTTAATCAAATATATGTTGGTGGGAACCACATAGAATTTTTTGAAATCTGAAATTATACATAGTTTATTAGGTTATGTCCTTAGGGCAAAAAATTTAATAAAGAAGGTGGTAAGTAGCTCTGATTAACATACATATTCAGCATATTATCAGCAGAGGGATAAGAAATTTAAAAGTTTGCAGAAGAATTTGTAACATAATCGAGACACTATAATGCTAAGAGGTAAAATGGCCTTGACTTGAACTAAGTGATAAGCCAAAGCCCCACTTTGGCACAATCCTCTAGCAGCTGATGCACTGCCTTACAACCCACTCTCTCAGGGCGTCTGCACCCTTAATGTAAACAGGCTTTTAGTCAATCAAAATGTGTTGATGACAGTGACTAATGTGGGCCATGTTCTGCAATGTCTAAAGAAAAGAAAGCCGAATGAATACATTGTCAGGTAAGAAGCCCCTCTAGGCTTTTTTTTTTTTTTTTTTTGGAGAGGGCATTGTGGGGGTAGGGGCAGAGTGAGAGGGAGAATCCCAAGCAGGCTCCGCACCCAGTGTGGCTTGATCCCAGGACCCTGAGATGTGAAGAATTGGATGCTTAACCAACTGAGCCACCCAGGCACCCCCCCTCTAGACTCTTGTTGGAATTCCAATTTGCTTGCCCCTGAGGTAGAGAAAGACATATGAACCTCATAGTGGGATGATAACTACTTAACCAAATGAAATAATTTTACTTTCACAAAATGGCTGCCTTTTAGGAAAGGCAATATGTTGATCACTTGATGCTTCTCTTTCCATCTACTTAGCAGTTTTATTTTTCAAATAATAAATTGGATTTATGGTATATTAACTGTCTCTTATAATTGAAATTGTCTTCAAAACCTTGATTGAACTAATAAAATTAGTTTTTTGAGTATGTACATCCAAGGACTAGATACTGGTTCTGGATCACCACTTATTTGGTAATTTCAGTGACCAAGATCTTTCTTAAAAGTGCCAGCAGGCCTCTGATTACCTTTTCAAAATCATTTTACCTATTTCCTCTAATGACTTTGCATGGGGAATCTTGAAGGTCAGACTTAGGAGTTTGTCAAAATTTCTGGAGCGTAGGAGCAGTGTAATGATATAATGCTTTGCTTACATTGTGCCCAAGATTTACAGTGTAATCTAGAAGAAGGTGTTGAGGAAAATTTCTCCTGTACGTTCTTATGTTTAGTACTTGGCGGCCTGAAATTTAAACTGACACAAGACTAGCAACCATACGAATACTCAGTGATGAATAACCCAGGTGGTTAGAATTTGGACTTATATGCCTAATTTTAGCAAGAGAAAGGGGCCTAGGAGAAAAGGCTTTTTTCCCCCCTGACTTTTACAAACTGTATATTTTTCGTCAACCTTATTTCCATTTTGTTTGCCTTTGTGGAAGAGCAGCTTAAGACCACTCAGTGGTTGTTCCTACCCATTCAGTGGCCTAAGCAGTGGGAGCTGCAGACCAGTCTTCAGTGGCTGGCTGGGCGCTCCAGTCTTCAGTAGGGAGCTGCTGAATAGGCACCGAGGGCATGCCTTCAGACCAGTCTGTGACTTCAGGCTGAATAGCAGTGAACTCAGGAGCTGGAGCCGTCCATTCACCCTGACATTCCTCCTTAGTCACAACCGAGAAAAGACTTTTTAAAAAAAAAAAAATTGTATGTATGTATTTATTGTACTCTCTCTACCCAACATGGGGCTCGAACTCACGATCACAAGACCAAGAGTTGCACGCTGCTCCCACTAAGCTAGCCAGGTGCCCTGGAGAAAAGACTTTAATGGGAAGAACAAATCAGTTTCTTTAGAAAAGACAAATGAGTCTTTAGAAGAACAAATGGGAGACAAGAAAGTTTGTGATAAAATTTGTTTAGGTAGGTGCAAATGGTCTTTCCATCTTCTTCCTGACCTTGAAACTCCCCCAGAGCAGGGACTTGTGATCTCTTGGGAGTAGATGCCAACGTGAAATGGGAATTTATGGCTGTCCTCATTTTTCAGAAGTTTCTGCTTTTAGTCAGATAAGGGAAGCCCAAGAAGGTTTCTTTGTACATCTGTTGAATCTCAAATGTCTTCAGCTTAAAATAATCTTTATGCCAGAGTGGCTTATTTTGGGATGGCATATCCTGATCTTCAGATGTAGAGTAACCAAGTGAGTCTCTTCCAGATAAGGAATGAGACCTGGATTAAGGTGGTTCTTTGGAAATGAAAATGTAGCCCATATAAAAGGATTTTGTATAAACAAGAACTTGAAGGATTTAGTAACTTGCTAGTTATTAGTAAGGGTCAGAAAAAGGGAAGAATTATAGATCTCTTTTTAATGTTTGTTCCGAATTTCCCTTTAAAGTCCTTGTAATACTCAAAGAAGGCGTTTTGCAAAAAGCAAGGCATAGGGTAAACTTTATATAACATTTATATTATAAAGGATGAATTAACTGCTTGATAGGTGAGGCTTAGTGAAAGAAATCACATTTCTAAGGGAATAAAAAGCTCTGATGCCTGTAGATAACTTCTTCCCCAGTGGGGATCTCACCCCTTTTGGCTCAATAACTAACTCTAGTTACATAATCCTTTTAGTGCTTACCAAGGTACAAAAAGTCACAAGAGTCATTGTGCTATTATGTTTGCATTGGTAGATGTTCTGGTGGTGGGAACACAATTCCCCACTTCAGTATAAAATAAGGGCAGTACAGTCCTCCAGTACTATTCTTATCTCCGATCTGTTGCTGTGGTTGCTTTAGGGCCTTGAGCGGTTTAACCCTTTAAAAGGTTTTTTATTTTTACCATAACATTTGTGTTTTCAGCCAAAATTAGGAAGGTCTGAAGGTGGGTGTATGCTTCAAAAGTGTGTCAAACATACAAATGGTAGGCTCCAAAAGATAAGTCCTTTATAATTTGGATCACTTCAGGCTTCAACCTGTCCTTGATCACCGTGGACTCTACTGTGGCATCTGAGTCCTGCAATCGCTTCTTAGGTGTTTTATTTCTCCTTCATTGGTTTCTCCCCTCTCCCCCATAAATTTGCTCAGATGGCGCTATACCATAGAGAAAATCCTTTTCACAGAAGCTTGAGGTCTCTTCCTGTCTAACTTCTCAGAATCCAGCTGAAGCACCCCCACTCTTAAGAAGTGATCCTCTCAAAGGTCATTAGCAACACAATGCCAAGTCCAGTGGCCTTTTTCTCACCTTGAGAATGAAGGAAACCAGAATGTGTCACCCCAAAATATGCCTCTTTGACATAAAAATTATTTTGATCTGAAGGCAATTAAGCAGCAAATGCAGGAGAATCTTTCTTTACCTTCCACTTTTCTGCCTGAAGGTGAGATAAATTCTCCTTTTCCTAGAGACAGACTCTTAGCAGCTCAGAGAAGGCACTGGTGGAATCTGCAAACAAATCTTACCCCATTAGTTTCCTCCCATATATTTATCTTCCCACAGTTTGCCACCCTTGGAAGCCTAGAACTGCTTTCATTTGTCTTGTCATTTCTCTACAACTTTATCATTCTTTGTTGAAGATCCCATATAAGCCACAGTTCTAAGCCACACTGTTGAATTATTTTTCTGTTGAGATTTCTCTTGTGAGATGTGCACTGCAGGTGTTAATAAACTGTTTTTCTCTTGTAATCTGTCTTTTTGTTAAAGAGGCCCAGCTGAAAACCTGAGGGAGTATAGGTAAAGTTTTGCCTCCTCCACAAGAACTTTTATATTATTTGACCATCCCTTCAATCTTGAAACTTACTTCCTCTCAGTTTCAGTGATAACTGCTCAGAAATCTTTTTTTCCTATTTCTCTGATAAGTTCTGGCATTTCTCTTTATGGTTCTTTTATGTCATTATTTTCTTGGGGCCTTTGTTATTTCCCTGTTATCTTCCATGGTTATTTCGTCTACTCCTATGTTTTTGCTTTGTTTTGTTTTTAAGATTTTATTTATTTGAGAGAGAGAGAGAAAGCACATGAGAGGGGGGAGGGTCAGAGGGAGAAGCTGACTCCCTGGGACTCCAGGATCATGACCTGAGCCGAAGGCAGTTGCATCACCCAGGTGCCCCTACTGCTATGGTTTTTAAACTATTCCTTCTTTTTGAGAATATCTACTTCTCTCCAACTTTAACCTCAGTCTTAACCTTTCCATTAGTTACAAATTGGATATCAATTTATCAGATTGATCTTCTGGTGTTTCTAATTCAACCTATTAAATAACCTGAACTGATTGTCAAAAAATAACGAACCTTGATCTCAAATGTCTACCACAAGAAAAATTAATTTATGATGGATCACGAATATAAACATGAGAGGTAAACAATAACATTTTTAGAAAAAAAATGTAGATTTTCATGACTTTGAGATCAGCAAAAAAATTTTCAGCAGAGCACAAAGAAGTGCTAAAAAAAAGTTCAGAAATTTGACTTATTAAAATTAAGAACCTCTGCTAATCAAAAGACTCCATAAGAGGATACTACTACTCAGCAATAGATAGAAATGAACTATGAACATGGAACACAACATGGATGAATCTCAAACTAATTATACTAAGTGAAAGAAGCCAAAGAGTACATACTGTCTGATTTCATTTATATAAAACTGTAGACAGTGCAGATAGGCATTTATAGTGATGGCACAGCAGTGGTTGCCCAGGGATGGGGTGTTAAGGAGGTGCTGGAAAGAGGGATTACAAAGGAATATGAGGAAACTCAGGGATAGGTATGTTCACCATTTTGTGGTAATGGTTTTACAGTTACAAATAGATGTCAAAACTTACAGTGGCTTGGGGCAACTGTGTGGCTCAATTGGTTAAGTGTCTGACTCTTGATTTCAGGTCAGGTCATGATCTCAGGGTTGTGGGACTGAAGCTCTGAGTTGGGCTCCAACCTCAGCATGGAGTTTGCTTGTCCCTCTCCCTCTGCCTCCCCCCCCCCCACCAGCTCATGCTCTCTCTCTCTCTCAAATAAATAAATAAAATCTTAAAAAAAAAACAACCTTACCATGTCTTACACTCCCAATATATTTTTTATTGTCAGTTATACCTCAGTAAGGATGTTTTTAATGTGGAAATAAAGACCACAAAATGAGAATGGGTGAAGGCCATTTAATCAGAGCTTGTCATAGCAGGGGAGTTAGCCACCATCACTTGCATTGGCAAAAACTCAAAGGCAGGTAGACCAGTGGGAAGCTTTATAGTGGAAGAAAGGGAAAACTTTCAGATGTGTCCTGTTACGGGGTTATTGGCATGGGAAAGCTATAGGCAGCCTAACTACAAGTGGGGGCATCCTATGTAGTAGTTGTTTAGGGATATATATTTGGTTTTCTGTGGTTGGTCCTAAGTTGGAAGCAGGGACAAAAATTAGGGGAACTGTCAGTTATTACTCAAGTCTTGACTGTTTGGGGTCAATTTTTAGAGGGGTTATTGTTTGGCTTCCTGGACTAGTTAGTTGCTAGAGATAGTCTGACTTCCTTGACTGGTTACTGTAGATAGTATGTTGGCTTCTTGGGCTAGATAATGGAGATATTAGTTTGGCTTCCTTCCTTGGCTGGTTCCTGCAGGTTGTGGGTCAGAGCTCTATTTTTATATAGTAGTCTGGCCTTTGTCCATTAGTATATTCAGATTCTCATGAAAAGAAACAGATGTCATAAGAAAGGCAAGACGACACAAACTGGGAGAAGATATTTATAGTGCATATCCAACAAAGTACCTATATCCACTATATATGTTTTAGAAACTTCTACAATTCAGTAAAAAAAGATAACCTAATTTTTTAAATGGGCGAAAGGCTTGAACTAGTACTTCATTGAAGAGGACTTCCAAATATCTAGTAAGCATATGAAAAGGTGCTGATAGGGGAAATTCAGTGATCATTTAATCACTAATTTAATCATTAACCATTTAATACAGATTAAATGAGATACTACCATACCCCTGCCAGAATGGCGAAAAGTAAAGAATTAGTACCAAGTACCAAGTAATGGTATAGCTGTGGAGCAGCTGGAGCCGTCATATGATGTTGATGGGAGTGTACATTGGTACAGATTCTGGAAAACTGTCCGTTGTCTATTAAAACTACGTATACTTTGTGACCCAACATAACACTGCTGGGTTTACATCTGATGGCAAGGAATGTTTATGTCCACCAAAAGACTTGTGTAAAAATATAATAGCCAAAACCAGGAAACAACCCAAATGTTTATCTGCTTGGAATTTATAAATAGTTTGTGGTAGGGTCACCTAGGTGACTCATTCGTTAAGCCTCTGCCTACGGCTCAGGTCATGATCCCAGGGTCCTGAGATCGAGCCCCGCATCGGGCTCCCTACTCTGTGGGAAGTCGGCTTCTCCCTCTCCCACTCCCCCTGCTTGTGTTCCCTCTCTCGCTGTCTGTGTGTGTGTGTCTCTCTCTCTGTCAAATAAATAAAAATTGTAAAAAAAAAAAATAGTTGTGGTATATTCATAAAGTGGAGTGCTACCTAGCAATGAAAAAGAATAAAGTGCCACATGCAGCATCATAAATGATTTTCACAGGCATGACTTGATTAAAGGAAGCTACCCACAAAAGAGCTAATACTGTTTGATTCCATTTATATAAATGGAATGATTTGTCAAAATAGATAAAACTGATCTATAATGATAGAGGTCAGAATAATGGTTACTTTTTAGTGCGTTTACTGACTGAGGGCACACAAGGGAGCCCTCTAGATTATTGGAAATGTTCTGTAACTTGATCTGAATTGTGGTTATATGGTTGTATACAAACAAAATATCTTTTGAAATAGAAATGAAAACAATAAGATATTTATTGAGCTGTATACCCAAGATTTGTGCATTTTACTACATGTAAGTTATAGCCCATTTTTATTTATTTTTATTTTTTATTTTTTGTACTTTCAAATTTTTATTTAAATTCCAGTTAGTTAACATATAGTGTAATATTAGCTACAGGAGTAGAATTTAGTGATTCATCACTTACATATAACACCCAGTGCTCATCACAAGTGCCTTCTTTGATACTCATCACCCATTTAGCCCATCCCCCATCTACGTCTCCTCCAGCAACCCTCAGTTCGTTCTCTATAGTTCTGTTTTATGGTTTGCCTTGGTCTTTTTCCCCCATGTCCATCTGTTTCATTTCTTAAATTCTTCATGAGTGAAATCATATGGTATCGGTCTTTTTTTGACTGACTTATTTCACTTAGCATAATACACTCTAGTTCCAGCCACATCATTGCAAATGGCAAGATTTCATTCTTTTTTTTTTTTTTTCCCGTCAGAGAGAGAGAGAGCACAGCAGGGGTAGGGAGAGGGAGAAGCAGGCTCCCCCCTGAGCAAGGAGCCTGATGTGGTACTCGATCCCAGGACCCTGTGATCATGACCTGAGCCAAGGCAGACACCTAACCATCTGAGCCACCCAAGTGTCCCACAAGATTTCCTTCTTTTTGATGGCTGAGCAATATTCCATTGTGTGTGTGTGTGTGTGTGTGTGTGTGTGTGTGTGTGTGTACATCACAAGTTCTTTATCCATTAGGACATTTGGGCTCTTTCCATAATTTGGCTATTGTTGATAGTGCTGCTATAAACATTGGGGTGCATGTATCCCTTTGAATCAGTATTTTTGTATCTTTTGGGTGAACCCCTAGTAGTACAATTGCTGGATCATGGGGTAGTTCTATTTTTAACTTTTTGAGGAACCTCCATAGTGTTTTCAAGAGTGGCTGCAGCAATTTGCATTCCTACCAACAGTGTAAGAATGTTCCCCCTTCTCCACATTCTCACCAACACCTGTTAAGTTTTTTGTGTTGTTGATGTTAGCCATTATGACAGGTGTGAGGTAACATCTCATTGTAGGTTTGGTGTGTATTTCCTTGATGATGAGTGAAGTTGAGCAATTTTTCATGTGTCTGTTGGCCATCTGTATGTCTTCTTTGGAAAAATGTCTATTCATATCTTTTGCCCATTTCTTAACTGGATTATTTGTGTTTTGGGTGTTGAGTTTGATAAGTTCTTTATAGATTTTGGATACTAACCCTTTATCATATATGCCATTTGCAAATATCTTCTCCTATTCCTAGGTTGCCTTTTAGTTTTGATTTTTTCTTTTGTGATGCAGATTTTTATCTTGATGAAGTCCCAGTAGTTCATTTTTGCTTTTGTTTCCCTTGCCTCACCTCGCCTTACCTCGGGAGACATATCTAGTAAGAAGTTGCTATGGCTGATGTCAAAGAGGTTGCTGCCTATGTTCTCTAGGATTTTGATGGTTTCCTGTTTCACATTTAGGTCTTTCATCCATTTTGAATTTATTTTTGTGTATGGTATTATATCTCAATTTTAAAAATTTCCTGTTTTAACTGTCTTCTGTTTATATCTTTCCTTAAAACTAGCTTCCTGTTTATTGTTAACTGAAATCTTGTTAAACTTTTTGTAGTTGGTCCTTAAATCCCGTCAGCTCTTCCTTTAAAGTATCTCCCATCCATACTATTTCCAAACCATGACTGTACTAGAGTTTGAGCCTTGACCACAAGCCTGCATTATTGCCAAGGACTTAACTGGTCTCCCTGCTTTTCATACTTAAAACTGTTCTACAATATGTGAGCAAAGCTATCTTTCTAAAGCACCATTCAGATGATGCTAGCACTCTGATTGTGTTAATTCCTTTACTCAGAAGTCTTGAGGGAGCTCCCATTTCTGTTGTATTAGGTACAGATCAGGCTTGCATGCATTCAAGATTCTCATGATCTGGCCCCAACCAGCCATACTATTTCCCTATCCATACATAGTCCTTTAGAAAACTGGGATACTTAATAGTTCCAAATCCATTTTGTTCTCTGTTGCTGATACTCTTTGTTCATGTTCTTCTCTCCCTAAATGCTTTATCTTCCTCATACCAGCCCTATCTGAAATCATTTCAACCTGAGGGGCTGTGATGTGTTCCATGAAATCCATGGGATATAATCTGAGTTATAGGCAAACATTTCTATATATGTGCATTTTTCTAGAGAAAGGGCTTGTCTTGTTAGCAGATTCTCAAAAGGGGTCCATGAATCCCCCAAAGTTAAATTGATTTAGTGCTCTTCTGAAGGAATACAAATGATCTCATTTTATTTTTTTTAAGATTTTATTTATTTATTTGAGAGAGAGAGAGCAAGAGTGTGTGCCGGGGGTGGGAGGGCAGAGGGAGAAAAAAAAAATCCCTGCAGACTCCCAGCTCTTGAGCCCAATACAGAGCTCAGTCTCACCACCCTAAGATTGTGACCTGAGCCAAAATCAAGAGTCCGACGCTTAACCGACTGAGCCACCCAGGTGCCCCTCATTTTATGTTTTAACAGAGTTTTTGTCTTGTTAAAATTTAGTCCTCACTATGGTGGGTAGTAGAACTATTTTTAATAGATAAGTTACATTTAAAGCTTAAAGTTTCAGATGCAGGTAAAATGGCTTGTCTTCATCCATTATTTAGGTCCCTAGGTCTTTTCGTGTGTGTGTGTGTGTGTGTGTGTGTGTGTGTGTGTGTGTGTGTGTGTGTGTGTGTGTGT